>NC_053433.1:96556427-96796259 GCF_007990345.1 Gossypium hirsutum | reverse complement strand
ATGGATTAAGTAGTACGTAATGATAAATTGAAAATTAATGTTGAATTGAGAATGATGAATATAAATCGTGATAGTATATTAAAGAGCACGTAGCTAGTAGAGTCTTTATTATATTTTGATATGATCGGAATGTTGATTCTGGGAAGTTGATAAATGTGTACCTATATTAAATATATGGAAGTATAGTATGAATGGTTAATACTTTGTTGTTAATTGCATGTATGGAAATGGTTGAAATGTATATAAAACATATGAAATAATATTTGAAATATAGGTTGCTATGAATCATGCTTGTAGGTAGTTAGGTGATTGGTGATATGGTGTGTGATGGATGGTTGAAAGAGTGTAACACACCTCACCCGTCTCCCTCTCTAGATTAGGGTTATGGATGTTACAGTAAAAAAATAGAACATGAGCAAGTAGTTTTAATTCAAATTCTTGAAAACAATCATCATTATCAATCATTCAGTAAAACATGTTATACATACAAGATTAGGCTTAAATCTAGTTATGAAAGTCTAAAATAATTCAGAACTAAGTAAGGTCTAATTTGAAACTTTGCATAAAAGTAAGGTAAAACATAAAATATGTAACACCCCGAACCCGAGACCGACACCGGAGTCGAACACGAGGTGTTAACAGACTTCAAACCTTTATAAAATATTTCCCAGACACTTCCCAATCTGCATACTAGTCGCTTTAAAAATCATATCTTGAGTTTCACAACTTGAAAATCAGTTTCGTGATTTTCCCTGAAACTAGACTCATATGCCAACTACATATTTTTTTCTAGAATTTTTGGTCAGGCCAATTAGTACAGTTTATTAGTCAAAGTCCCCCATGTTACAGGGATTGACTACACTGACCTTTGTGCATTACGACTTGGATATATCCCTGCACAGAGCTTCAATACTGATGCCGTTTGTTTCTATGGAAACTAGACTCAGAGAGGAATCTATACATATATGGTATGACTCCTAATTATCTTTGGTTAATTTATAATGAATTTCCAAAGTCGGAACAGGGAATCCAGAAACTGTTCTGGCCCTGTCTCACGAGAACCTGAATATCGCTTAACATACTGTCCATATGATCATTTCGTTACTTTCCTATGAAATAGATTCATCAGGGTTCGTTTACATAATTTATTCACTATTTAATTCCATTCCTACTATTTTAGTGATTTCCCAAATCTACATCACTGCTGCTGTCAGCATCTGCCTTTAAGGTAGACTTTACCTATTTCATAGTTTCCATAATTCAACTAGCCCTTTTAACATGAGTAGCACAAATGATGATGGTGATTAACCATTCCCATGGCCAATCCTTGTCAAGCATATTCACACTAAATGATTATAACATTATACTCAAACATATATAAGCCATTTTCGCATGGCTAACCAAAATTATACAAGTCCAAAGGGTCCATGACCCACAACAAACGGGTAGTCCTATACATGCCATATCCAGAGTTCAACTAAAAGAGTACCAAAAAGAGCTTTGATAGTGTGGATGACTTCGACTTCGATGATCCCGAATCCGATAGCTAACGAACAATATCTATAAAACAGAGAGCCAAAGCAACGGGGTAAGCATTTTAAAGCTTAGTAAGTTTCAAGTAATGAAATCGGCTTTGACTAAAGTATTGCATTCACATAGCTAAATAAATCACTTTATTAATTCACATTCTCATAAGCATACTTACTTCACACTTCATCAACATATACACACACAAGGTATCAACCTATCTAAAAGCCGAAAATTCGTTAGTCGATTGAACGAATATTATTTAAAGCGAATCGATTTTTTTTTTCGAAGCACATGCAAACATACCTTATCGTTTGGGTTTATCGAGCGTATTAATTGAATTTATTGCAGCACAAAACGCTCACATTCAAACCCAAGTTTCTTCGGAATTTAGCCGGATATAACCACAAGCTCAATTGCCTTCGGGTCTTAACCCGGGTATAGCAACTCGCACGAATGCCTTCGGGTCTTAGCCCGGATATATCAACTTGCACAATTGCCTTCGGGTCTTAGCCCGGATATATCAATTCGCACAAACGCCGTCGGGTCTTATCCCGGATATATCAAATCGCACAAATGCCTTCGGGTCTTAGCCCGGATATATCAATTCGCACAAATGCCTTCAGGTCTTAGCCCGGATATATCAATTCGCACAAATGCCTTCGGGTCTTATCCCGGATATATCAATTCGCACAAATGCCTTCAGGTCTTAGCCCGGATATATCAATTCGCACAAATGCCTTCGGGTCTTAGCCCGGATATATCAATTCGCACAAATGCCTTCGGGTCTTAGCCCGGATATCATTCAAATGCTCATGCACACATATATCAACAATCATGACACATCCATATTTCACTTTCGTTACTAAGGCTCAAACACAAAGCATTTATTAAACCTTTCCAATTTCGGCTCAATAGCCACACACAAAGAGCATGATTTCAATTGGCTTTATAACATAGTCTCTATGCACATTCGACTATCCATCATAGTATGACTAATCATTTCAATATAATTCAAGTAGGGTCATTACTCGAAGACTTACCTCAGATGTTGTCGAACGACTTCAATGGCTATTCAATTACTTTTTCCTTCCCTTTATCGGATCTAGTTCCCCTTTGCTCTTGAGCTTAAGTTCAACAAAATTTAAAATAGTCATTAATCGACTATTCAAGTATTACTTTCAGAATAATATATATATTGATCCGACTTTCACACACATAGATTATAGTAAGCTTTATAATAATCAATAAATAATTCATTGGCAAATTTTCATTAATGTTTACAACAAAATCACATATTCACTACGAGCTGTTTTCCTGAGCAGCAGTTACTAAATTATTTATAACTGGAGCTACTAAACTCCAAATCACTTTCCGTTAATTTTCCCTGAATATAGACTCGTATATATTCCATCCATAAAATTTCAGAATTTTAGGCTTGGCCAATCAATACCAGATTTTTCTTAAAGTTTCCCCTGTTTCACTGTTGACTATTCTGACCACTCTTCACTACGAATCAATTTCTCATTTTACAGAATTCAAATGTGTTGTGTTTGATCTCATTTGAAACTAGACTCATTAAGGAGTCTAAGCATATAAATTTTATCTTATAATCATTTTTGTACAATTTATAATGATTTCTAAAAACAGAATAGGGAATCTAGTAGTCATTTTGACTCAGCCCCACAATACTTCAAATATCTCAGATCGGTAACTCTTTTGTTTTTATAGTTTCTTTTGTAAGAAAATAGACTCTTCAAGCTTTAATGGCATAATTCACTCAGCTTCTAATTCAACTCCTACAAATTATGGCGATTTTCCAAAATCACCTTACTGCTGCTGTCCCCAAACAGATTATTACCAAATCAAATACTAACATTAGCATTTCACCTTAATAGCTAGCTTACCAAGCCTTAATTTAACATATAATTCACACATATCACATTCAGCTATATATACATTTATCATATTTCCATTTCAGCATATATAACTAACATTTATTCCGAAATTTTAATATCTAATTGCTTATAAACTTTCTTCGGATGTCGTCGACTAATTGATCGGCTACTCAACTACTTTCGATTTTCCCCGATCTAAATCCAATTTCTTGGTTTCTTGATCTTAACATATTCAAATAAATCTCATTTTAACATATTTTCATTCAATTTAGTCTAATAACGCATAAATGGGTAAATTACATTTTTACACCTAATATTTCGCACTTTCACAATTTAGTCTTTATTCCACAAAACACAAAATACAGAAATTTGGTCACACTCCTTAAGGGCCGAATCTTCCTAGTACCCATATAAGTCCATACATTTCATTTATTTCACCTTTGAGTCCTTCAAAAATTTATTTTTGTAATTTAGCCCTAACTACTCAAAATCACCAAAACTTCAACACAAAACATATTAATCTTTAACATATCTTTCATTTTTCATCAACAACTGTCAAAAGCTCAAGCACTCATCAATGGCAAAACACAAAATCATCATCAATTCACAAAATTGAACCATGGGTTTTAAAGAACACAAAGCAATGATATCAAAAATGTGAAAATTATCAAAACCAAACAAAAGACTAACCTTAATCTAACTCCCAATGGCCGAACCTTAGCCAAGCTTTTCTCTTTTCTTCTTTCTCCAGTTTCGACAATGGAAAAGATGATATGATAGTGGCTTCCTTTCTCTTTTTTTTATTCTTTCTTTAATTCATTATGTCTCCAATAACCCAATTTCCTATTATAATATCTAATTCAACAAATAAATTGCCCATCATCAATCCATCTTGGCCGGCCACTATAAGGGAATTGGGCAAATTTGACATGCAAGTCCACCTTTGTGTTGACATGCACTAATAAGCCCTTTAAAATTAGCCTATCATATTTCACCATGTCTCATGTTGATCCCTATTTAATAATTCCTCATACAATTGGCAAAATTAGGGAATGAAATTTCCACATATGCATGTACACACATAATAAGCATAGAATATAACAATTAATTATTTTCATAACTCGGTTTTGTGGTCCCGAAACCACTTCCCGACTAGGGTCAATTTAGGGCTGTCACAACTCTCCCCCACTTAAGAAATTTTCGTCCCCGAAAATCTTACCGATAAATAGGTTTGGGTATCGTTCTTTCATCGAGCTCTCGGTTTCCCAAGTAGCTTCCCCGATCCCGTGTTTGAGCCATAACACCTTAACTAACGGAACCCTTCTGTTTCGCAACTCTTTCACTTCACGAGCTAGGATACGAATCGGTTCTTCTTCATAACTCAAGTCAGATTGAATTTCAACTTCCGAGGGATTAATCACATGTGATGGATCGGATCTATAACGTCGAAGCATCGAAACATGAAAAACGTTGTGAATCCTTTCAAGTTCAGGGGGGTAAAATCAATCTATACGCCACTGGACCAATTCTTTCGGATATTTCATACGGCCCATTGAACCTCGGACTCAATTTGCCCTTACGGCCAAATCTGAGTACCTTTTTCCAAGGCGAAACTTTAAGAAACACTTTATCTCCAACATGATATTCAATGTCTTTTCTTTTCAAATCCGCATACGACTTTTGACGATCTGTGGCTACCTTCAGACTTTCACTTGTTGACATATTAAACATCTCGAAACAAAATCGGAGATGTCTCGTTTCATACCATGCCACCAAAATCGACGTTTCAAATCGTTGTACATTTTCGTACTCCCCGGGTGAATTGACATTCGGCTACAATGGGGCTTCATTCAGAATCATCGAAATGAGTTCCGAATTCCTTGGAACACAGAAACGACTTCTGAACCTCAAACAATCATCATCATCGATTTGAAACTCCGATTCCTTGTTCGGAACACACTCAGCCCGTTTTGCAACCAATTCATCATCGACTTTCTGAGCTTCACGAATTTGATGAATCAATAATGGTTTGGCTTTTAATTCAGCTACTAACACATTGTCTGGTAGAACAGACAAGTGTACATTCATCGCTCGCAAAGAAAATAGTGATTTCCGGCTTAAGGCGTCCGCAACCACATTAGCCTTTCCCGGGTGATAATTAATGACCAGCTCATAATCTTTCAACAACTCAAGCCAACGCCTTTGTCGCAGATTCAAGTCTCGCTGGGTCATCAAATATTTGAGACTTTTGTGATCCGAAAATACATGGCACTTCTCACCAAACAAATAATGTCGCCATATTTTCAAAGCAAATACGATGGCAGCTAGTTCGAGATCATGGGTTGGATAATTGCTCTCGTGTGGCTTCAATTGTCTTGACGCATAGGCCACAACTCGACCTTCTTGCATCAATACGCAACCCAACCCAAGTAGGGATGCGTCACTATAAATGACAAACTCTTTGCCTGATTCGGGTTGCAGTAAAATTGGAGCTTCAGTCAAATGAGTTTTCAGTTGATCGAAACTTTTCTGACATTTCTCCGTCCATTCGAACTTAACATCCTTTTGAAGTAGCTTCGTCATTTGTGTGGCTATCATCGAGAAACCTTTGACAAATCGTCGGTAATAACCGGTGAGTCCCAAAAAGCTCCGAACCTCAGTAATATTTCTCGGAGGTTTCCAGTTAAGTATGGCTGAGATTTTGTTCGGGTCAACTCGAATACCCGATGCGGATATCACATGACCCAAGAAGCTAACCTCTCTTAACCAGAACTCACACTTACTGAACTTAACATATAACTGCTTATCCCGCAAAATTTGTAACACTAGCCTCAGCTGCTCGGCATGTTCGGTCTCATCTCTTGAATAGACCAGGATGTCATCAATGAACACAACTACGAACCGATCCAAATATGGTCTGAAGATCCGATTCATCAAATCCATAAATACCGCAGGGGCATTAGTGAGCCCAAACGGCATCACTAAGAATTCGTAGTGACCATATCTCGTTCTGAAGGCAGTTTTGGGTATGTCCGAATCTCGAATTCGCAACTGATAATAGCCCGATCTCAAATCTATTTTTGAGGACACTGAGGCTCCCTTCAGTTGGTCGAACAAATCATCGACGCGCGGCAACGGATATTTGTTCTTTATCGTCACTTTATTCAGTTGACGATAGTCAATGCACAACCTCATGGTTCCGTCCTTCTTTTTCACGAACAATACTGGTGCACCCCAAGGTGAGAAACTTGGTCGAGCAAAACCTCTATCCGTCAATTCTTGCAACTGAGCCTTCAACTCTTTTTACTCGGTTGGTGCCATACGATACGGAGCTATCAAAATCGGCGTAGTTCCAGGTACAAGCTCAATACCAAACTCTACCTCCCGAACAGGTGGTAAACCCGGTAATTCTTCAGGAAAAACATCCGGGTATTCACAAACCACCGGCACAGATTCGGGTTTCTTTTCTAATTCTTTGTCATCAAGTACATACGCAAGGTATGCTTCACAACCTTTTCTTACATATTTCTGTGCCAACATTGAGGATATTACAGCTGGCAACCCATCCAAGTCCGCCGGAAAACAGGAACCTCGGATTACTAGGGGACATTTCTTACACACTTTGTCGACAAGCACGTAACGACTCAAGGGATTTGACACCCGAATTACGAACTCAGTAGACTCAATAGGTAAAGTCTTACTGGATGCTAAAGTTTCACGTATGTAAGAATGAGTAGAACCGGGGTCAATCCAAGCAATTACATTAGTATCAAAGAGAGTAAAAGTACCGGTAATAACATCAGGCGAAGAAGCATCCTCGCGGGCACGTATAGCATAAGCTCCAGCAGGCGCACGAGCCTCGGATCTGGTCGTAGCATCTCTAGATCCTCTCTGACCACCACTAGCATTGCCCGTATTTCTAGATGGTCTACCTCGAGCAGTGGTAGCACCCGGTTTCTCACTCTGATTTACATTCTGTTCAGACATCCTCGGGCAATCTTTAATGAAGTGGTCAACTGATCCACACTTGTAACAGGAGCGGTCATGGAATCTACAACTCCCCGAATGCCATTTACCACAATATCGACATTCTGTTCTGTCTCGACGTTCATTCCCAACACTGGCGATCGAAGTGCCTTGGGTACCCACAGGGGGTCGATCACGATCTCGTCTAAAAAGGCCCGAAGTGCCTCTAGACCGACCCACATCATCTCGAAATTTCTTCGATGCCTGTTGAAGAGACCTTCCCGAGGATCTTTTACGAAACTCTCCAGTTCTCACATCAACTTTTTGTTTTTCTATTCTAAACTCTTCGGCTTTACAAGCTCGCTCGACATCGTCGCTATCCGTAGCCTTAAATTCAGTAGCCCCATGTTTTCGGATTTTGTCAACTGGGGGCTTATTTGACCTTATTTGGTCAGTTACCGGAGGTATTGTAGGTGCGGGGGTTGTATTAGTCGGGAATGGAGGTTGTGGAACAGCCGTATTAGTTCGAATGTATTGGTTAAACCAATCATTCATCACGCTATAGAAAGCTTGTCTAGCTTCATCATTCGGGTTACTAGCATTCGGTTGAGAGTCCGCCGGCGCTGTCCCTTGTGCAGGAGCAGGCGCCACACTCTCAAGATCATCAGCTACCACTCGGTCGGGATCGGGATCCATTACTATAATTAAACACATTTGCAAATGTCAGAAATCACCACACTATCAGATAATCACATAAAATGGCATGTATAGCTAGACCCAACGCATTACGGTAGTCCTAGAATCGACTAAACCGTAGCTCTGATACCAATCAAATGTAACACCCCGAACCCGAGACCGACACCGGAGTCGAACACGAGGTGTTAACAGACTTTAAACCCCTTATAAAAATATTTCCCAGACGCTGCCCAATCTGCATACTAGTCGCTTTAAAAATCATATCTTGAGTTTCACAACTCGAAAATCAGTTTCGTGATTTTTTCCTGAAACTAGACTCATATGCCCATCTACATATTTTTTCTAGAATTTTTGGTCAGGCCAATTAGTACAGTTTATTAGTCAAAGTCCCCCATGTTACAGGGATCGACTACACTGACCTTTGCGCATTACGACTTGGATATCTCCCTGCACAGAGCTTCAATACTGATGCCGTTTGTTTCTATGGAAACTAGACTCAGAGAGGAATCTATACATATATGGTATGACTCCTAATTATCTCTGGTTAATTTATAATGAATTTCCAAAGTCGGAATAGGGAATCCAGAAACTGTTCTGGCCCTGTCTCACGAGAACCTGAATATCGCTTAACATACTGTCCATATGATCATTTCGTTACTTTCCTATGAAAATAGATTCATCAGGGTTCGTTTACATGATTTATTCACTATTTAATTCCATTTCTACTATTTTTAGTGATTTCCCAAATCTACATCACTGCTGCTGTCAGCATCTGCCTTTAAGGTAGACTTTACCTATTTCATAGTTTCCATAATTCAACTAGCCCTTTAACATGAGTAGCACAAATGATGATGGTGATTAACCATTCCCATGGCCAATCCTTGTCAAGCATATTCACACTAAATGATTATAACATTATACTCAAACATATATAAGCCATTTTCGCATGGCTAACCAAAATTATACAAGTCCAAAGGGTCCATGACCCACAACAAACGGGTAGTCCTATACATGCCATATCCAGAGTTCAACTAAAAGAGTACCAAAAGAGCTTTGATAGTGTGGATGACTTCGACTTCGATGATCCCGAATCCGATAGCTAACGAACAATATCTATAAAACAGAGAGCCAAAGCAACGGGGTAAGCATTTTAAAGCTTAGTAAGTTTCAAGTAATGAAATCGGCTTTGACTAAAGTATTGCATTCACATAGCTAAATAAATCACTTTATTAATTCACATTCTCATAAGCATACTTACTTCACACTTCATCAACATATACACACACAAGGTATCAACCTATCTAAAAGCCGAAAATTCGTTAGTCGATTAAACGAATATTATTTAAAGCGAATCGACTTTTTTTTCGAAGCACATGCAAACATACCTTATCGTTTGGGTTTATCGAGCGTATTAATTGAATTTATTGCAGCACAAAATGCTCACATTCAAACCCAAGTTTCTTCGGAATTTAGCCGGATATAACCACAAGCTCAATTGCCTTCGGGTCTTAACCCGGGTATAGCAACTCGCACGAATGCCTTCGGGTCTTAGCCCGGATATATCAACTTGCACAATTGCCTTCGGGTCTTAGCCCGGATATATCAATTCGCACAAACACCGTCGGGTCTTATCCCGGATATATCAAATCGCACAAATGCCTTCGGGTCTTAGCCCGGATATATCAATTCGCACAAATGCCTTCAGGTCTTAGCCCGGATATATCAATTCGCACAAATGCCTTCGGGTCTTATCCCGGATATATCAATTCGCACAAATGCCTTCAGGTCTTAGCCCGGATATATCAATTCGCACAAATGCCTTCGGCTCTTAGCCCGGATATATCAATTCGCACAAATGCCTTCGGGTCTTAGCCCGGATATCATTCAAATGCTCATGCACACATATATCAACAATCATGACACATCCATATTTCACTTTCGTTACTAAGGCTCAAACACAAAGCATTTATTAAACCTTTCCAATTTCGGCTCAATAGCCACACACAAAGAGCATGATTTCAATTGGCTTTATAACATAGTCTCTATGCACATTCGACTATCCATCATAGTATGACTAATCATTTCAATATAATTCAAGTAGGGTCATTACACGAAGACTTACCTCAGATGTTGTCGAACGACTTCAATGGCTATTCAATTACTTTTTCCTTCCCTTTATCGGATCTAGTTCCCCTTTGCTCTTGAGCTTAAGTTCAACAAAATTTAAAATAGTCATTAATCGACTATTCAAGTATTACTTTCAGAATAATATATATATTGATCCGACTTTCACACACATAGATTATAGTAAGCTTTATAATAATCAATAAATAATTCATTGGCAAATTTTCATTAATGTTTACAACAAAATCACATATTCACTACGAGCTGTTTTCCTGAGCAGCAGTTACTAAATTATTTATAACTGGAGCTACTAAACTCCAAATCACTTTCCGTTAATTTTCCCTGAATATAGACTCGTATATATTCCATCCATAAAATTTTCAGAATTTTAGGCTTGGCCAATCAATACCAGATTTTTCTTAAAGTTTCCCCTGTTTCACTGTTTGACTATTCTGACCACTCTTCACTACGAATCAAATTTCTCATTTTACAGAATTCAAAATGTGTTGTGTTTGATCTCATTTGAAACTAGACTCATTAAGGAGTCTAAGCATATAAATTTTATCTTATAATCATTTTTGTACAATTTATAATGATTTTCTAAAAACAGAATAGGGAATCTAGTAGTCATTTTGACTCAGCCCCACAATACTTCAAATATCTCAAGATCGGTAACTCTTTTGTTTTTATAGTTTCTTTTGTAAGAAAATAGACTCTTCAAGCTTTAATGGCATAATTCACTCAGCTTCTAATTCAACTCCTACAAATTATGGCGATTTTCCAAAATCACCTTACTGCTGCTGTCCCCAAACAGATTATTACCAAATCAAATACTAACATTAGCATTTCACCTTAATAGCTAGCTTACCAAGCCTTAATTTAACATATAATTCACACATATCACATTCAGCTATATATACATTTATCATATTTCCATTTCAGCATATATAACTAAAATTTATTCCGAAATTTTAATATCTAATTGCTTATAAACTTTCTTCGGATGTCGTCGACTAATTGATCGGCTACTCAACTACTTTCGATTTTCCCCGATCTAAATCCAATTTCTTGGTTTCTTGATCTTAACATATTCAAATAAATCTCATTTTAACATATTTTCATTCAATTTAGTCTAATAACGCATAAATGGGTAAATTACATTTTTACACCTAATATTTCGCACTTTCACAATTTAGTCTTTATTCCACAAAACACAAAATACAGAAAATTTGGTCACACTCCTTAAGGGCCGAATCTTCCTAGTACCCATATAAGTCCATACATTTCATTTATTTCACCTTTGAGTCCTTCAAAAATTTATTTTTGTAATTTAGCCCTAACTACTCAAAATCACCAAAACTTCAACACAAAACATATTAATCTTTAACATATCTTTCATTTTTCATCAACAACTATCAAAAGCTCAAGCACTCATCAATGGCAAAACACAAAATCATCATCAATTCACAAAATTGAACCATGGGTTTTAAAGAACACAAAGCAATGATATCAAAAATGTGAAAATTATCAAAAACCAAACAAAAGACTAACCTTAATCTAACTCCCAATGGCCGAACCTTAGCCAAGCTTTTCTCTTTTCTTCTTTCTCCAGTTTCGACAATGGAAAAGATGATATGATAGTGGCTTCCTTTCTCTTTTTTTTATTCTTTCTTTAATTCATTATGTCTCCAATAACCCAATTTCCTATTATAATATCTAATTCAACAAATAAATTGCCCATCATCAATCCATCTTGGCCGGCCACTATAAGGGAATTGGGCAAATTTGACATGCAAGTCCACCTTTGTGTTGACATGCACTAATAAGCCCTTTAAAATTAGCCTATCATATTTCACCATGTCTCATGTTGATCCCTATTTAATAATTCCTCATACAATTGGCAAAATTAGGGAATGAAATTTCCACATATGCATGTACACACATAATAAGCATAGAATATAACAATTAATTATTTTCATAACTCGGTTTTGTGGTCCCGAAACCACTTCCCGACTAGGGTCAATTTAGGGCTGTCACAAAATAGGGGTAACACGACTGTGAGATAGGTTGAGGTCGTGTGGTGCTAAACCACACAACCATGTCTTGAAAATGTATGCAAGATTAATGTCGAGTAATGCATAGTCACACAACCGTGTCGTCAGGTAGTGGAACAAACTATGGCCATGTAGAACTATTTGTAAATTTTTTTTAAACATTCACATAGCCGTGTGGTTGGGCTATGTGAGAGACTAAGACTGTTCCAATAATCATGCATCTAAATTACCAGCGGCACATTGTCGTGTAAACCAATCGTGTGTGACACATGACTTTATAGCAAATCGTGTGTGTCACACTTTGAAAATTGACAGATTCGAAAAGATAAGTAAGGTAGGTATGTAAACTATTAGGTGCACTGTGGTAACATAATCCGCCATCCTATTGGCCTGATGGCGAGTTAGAGTATTGGAAAATACTAGAGTTAAAGCATTCGCCCATTGGTGGTATCTAAGGAATTAATCGTAGGGTGTTTTCCAGTAAAGAAAGATTACACCCAAGAAAGTGCGCGCCTATGAAGGAGTATGCCCTAGAGTTTTGTTTGAGCACTAAAAGCCTGCCAAGTGTATGAGAAAGCTATATGAGGCTCAATTGTCTTTAAGATCACACCAAACATGAGTCACCACCAAGATATGGTATGTCCGATTTGCATGTGTACTATCCAATTCAATTTTTGTATCAGGTTTAGTTTGGAGTTGTTTGGATTCTGTAACAACAGAAACAGAAATCAGAGCAAAGAGAATAGTAGCAAGATGTGTGAAAGATTACTTGTACACTAAAACAAGCTAACTAAACAAATCATCACATGGCTGGCCATTTCTCAACATGAGTCAATTAGATTGATTTGAACCTCCTCATAACTGGGCAATATTAAGGTTAACATTCACCGGATTTTCTTTTACCTACCCTGGTTTTGGTAGGGAAATCATAGGGGGACCGAGAGTATGTTTATAGGAGGGGACCGTTTTAGACGGTTTTTCGATTTGCTTAATGTGCAAAATTTTCTTTCTAACCTCAACATTCTTTTCTTCTTCTTTGTTAAGATCGAACTAAGATCTCATCTAATGAGTAAATGATTATGTCTTCTGGTAAGTCTTACAGCTTTGCACGTTATGATTATAGAAGAGAAAAGTGTTACAAGAAGCACTACATTTGGGTCACATGTAGTTGAAATATTAGTAAAATGTCTATAATGGGGATTCTAACAGAAATCTTATGATCTTTTAAGCAATTGCTGCTACTGGATTAGGAAAGATAAGAGAAATAAAATCTCCAAGTCGAAGTCAAGGTAGGTCTCGGTGAGCCTTTGAACCTGACTTTTGCATGTATTTTTATTTTGATTATGTTATGGTTGATGTTCCTGTGAACGAGTATGTATTCTTATAGAGTGATGTAAATATGTGTACATGTGTTTTCTAAAAAGTATCTGCAAGTACGAAAATAAAGTGAATAATATGTGGCATGGTATGATGATGTGTGATATACATATATAAGGAATTATGTGATAGAAAGTACAATTCTATTATAGATATGAATGAGATGTACATAAGTGTCTCTACTATGATGAATTGGCTCATAGAGTCTAGGTAGGTGTGATAAGTTGTGCTGTAAACATGAGTATGGTCATTGTCTAATACCTTCATGTTATATGATTCCACTGACAAATTTGTGTCATAGGAAAATGTGGAAAGAAGTTTTATTCGTGATGCCTCGGGTAGGGTAGTTTTGTTGCAAACTAGACTAGCAGACCACGACCCAACTTGGTAGGCGAATATGATATGTGTAAGATTATGTGGATGAGGCCCCAATGCATCATTTGATAATATGCCAAGATGGAGAGACAATATAAGAACATGAGAGTAAGGCTCCATGACATCCATTATGTTGGTTCGCCGAGACAATAAACAAAAAGGCTAACATGGCAAAGTTGTAGTCTGTCGAAATCGTAAGCACAAAGTCTTCCATGACTGTTAAGTTGAGAATTCTCTAGAAAGCCTTTATGGAAAATTCTTTGGAAAGCCTTTGTGGCAAATTCTTTGGCAAACCTTTATAGTGAATTCTCTGGAAAACCTTTATGGTGACTTCTTAGGAAAGCCCTTGTGGCATATCATTTGGAAAGTCTTTTTGGAGAATTCTTTGGAAATCCTTTGTGGTAAGTTATTATTCCAACCTAGTGGTGAGACTAATCTGCCATAATTCAGTGTTGCAGATTAAACAAATTTTTACACTTTAGGAGCTTAAAAGGAAGCATTTCTAGTAAGTTTGAATTATGTTTTTGTAAATTCTCGTTAAGTTAATAAAATGAGTAAATTTAATCTTTTATTGATCTTAGGTGTTGAATAAGGCCTAAGGGTGAGCTAACACACTCTGTGAGTGTGCAGGAAACCATTAGAAGGTATACTAAACAGATATTAGTCACTGTGTCACAACACGGATAATCGATGTCGTAACATAGGGAGTACAATAGAGAAAGCTCAAGATTGCCTTCGATGTCCTGACATAGATTAAGGGTGTCATGGCATACCATTGAAGATAGCTGAAGAGGAGTATACTGATTGCTATGTTACGATACAGGTCCTATTTTGTCCTGACATCAACTCTGTGACGAAAATTAAAATACGAAGCAGGGGCATTTTAGTCTGGACAATCAAATTTAAAGCTCAGGAACGTCAGCTATCGTAGGTTAAGGACGAAAACCACCTAAAGGCTATAAATAGGCTTATTTGTCACCTTTTATGGATGACATTCCTTTACCCTAGATTCTCTGTGTAAAATTTAGTTTATTATTTTCTTTCATTCTTAGGTTTCATTCTTAGGTTTTAGATTTCTTTTATTTGTTCTTGTTGGTTTCAAGAGATCTGAATTGTGGAAGCATTCAAACTCTATGGATTCGTGCTTAATTTCAATACAATCAAGCTCTTTCATTTACTTTATCTTTTCGATTTAATTAGCATGCTTTCTCTTTATATTGCTTCCATATTGTATATGAAAGCCATGAGGAACTCATCCCTCTGTAGGGATTAATGAGTGGAGGTATGATCTATTAATTGTTTTATAGGGTTACTCAACAGATTAGTTGTTTGGGAAAGGAAGAACGTGAAACCAACCCTGGGCCTGATAACCCCAAAAAGTCATCAAGGTGGAAATTAACCCAAAATTGGTATTTCCCATTCATGAACACCTTCACCCTAAGCCAATCTGGACTATAAGGTCGGAATATAAATAGTTCTTGCTGACTCATTATGTTAGTGGGAGATCGAAAGATCCTACTAGGGTAGCGACTAGTTGATTGAAAGGGAACCTGAAACGATAGTTGACGGAGATTACCGAAGCAAGCTAATTACCCATAATCAAGATTTGATTTATTCTTCCTTTTTATCTCTTTAAGTTTATTTCTTTTATGTTATTTTGTCTTTATTATTATAAAAACCCTAAAAATCCTTTATTTATGTTCATTCGTAATATAGTTTACTTAAAGTACTAATTAGATCTATTGGTGTTTAGATTTGAATTAGTTAGTACTAGCCTCACTTACTATAATCGGAATACTTAGTAAGTGTTTCATTTTAAACAAACTATATTACAACCTGACCTGTATACTTGCGGACATTGCCTCAGATTCCATATATTTTGTAGCAGTATTCACACTCTGGATGTTAATATGTCTAGAGGCGATTAAAGACCTGGGCATGCCTATGAGGCATTATCTAAAAGAGTTCTTTTCAGTAAAGTTGTTTAATAATTTTTTCATGGTGGCTGTCACGATAGGGAACTTGGGGTATTTGGAATGTTGGTGATGAAAGTGTCCACGAAACTTGGAATTTCTTTGCTTCAGTATTGAAGTCATCTGGGATTCTATCGCTTGAATTAAATCTTATTTTTTTCAAAGAAGTTTGGTTGTCTGGACTGATTATAAAATACTATCTAATTGGTATTATGATAATTGCTAGATTCCGTGAAGGAATATGTTAAGAGTAGCATCCGTTGAGTATCATTCTGGAAAGTGTAACCAACTACTATTTGTAAAGGAATTATGTAATAAGATTCAAAATATGGTGTTAGCTCTGTGATTTTCCAATTGAGTGAAGGGTGTAAAAGATTGTTAAGTGTTAATATTAATGTGTCTATCTGCCAACTAAGAAGCAGAAAAGTATCCAACAAGGTTTGAAAGGAAGTCTAGGATTTTAGTAAAAACACTAAAAATGTAATAGTAGTTGAGACTCGTTAAGTTCCATTGAACTTATAGGTGTTCATTTGTAATGCAGGTTTTTGGGTTTGAACCAGTTCACTAGAGGGGACCAAGTTAGGAATACGATAAAGTAGATCATTGTAGTGCGATATCGTGCATACAACGTGACACTTTTTAATATACGTTTTCAAATGGCGAATAGGATTATATACCATGATTGAGTCTGTTTTTAAATAAAATTTTAAGTAATACTAGTTTAGACTATTGATAAACCGTAATTTATACATATTTTTATCCCATGCTTAGCACATTTATGGATGATTTCTCTTTAGATTTGGTGAATTCGATGCTCCTAATTATTTAATTTCATGTTTTATACTTAGGTGAGCATAGGAGAGTAAAAAGAACGAGAAACGGGCCGAAAACAGATAATGGACCTACGTGGGAAATCAACACGGCCTGGACTTCCTCACACGGGCGTGTCACACGGTCTGTCCATTTGGCAGGATCGAAGCATGACTTACACGGGTAGACTACACCCCCATGCCTATTCAACAGCCTTGGCCACGGTCTGGAGTAATCGCACACAGGCGTGTCATACGGGCGTGTCCCTACTGAGCCCAAGGATAGCCCTATTCAGAAAAGGCCGCTTTGAGGGCTCTTAGGCATTCTAAAGCCTATTTAAACACCGTAGGAGGTACTTAGAACAGACACGCTGAGTAGAAGGCAAGAAATTACTCAAGGGAAGCTGATTGGTCCACCTCAGAAGCCGGATTCATCGTCAAGACTGAAGATCTACCTTCAATTTCTATTCAGGGGTTTTGGATTTTCTTTATGTTTTGTATTCATTATTCTTCTAAGATGTTTTGTTTTATAATTATGAACTAAACCCCCTAAATACCTAAGGGGAATGAAACCTAAGATAGATATTTTTATTATTATCTGAATTGTATGATAAATATTTGACTTGTTCTTATTAAACTATTGTTGGGAATTGATTGTAATCAAATAAACGTTTACCTTCAGACTCTTTGACTTAGAATAAAAATAAATAGGAAAGGAACACATTTAGGAAAGTCTTCGCCCATTTTAAATTTCTTTTTAAGTGTTTAAGTTTCATGGCATCCTATAATCGAATCTGGTAAATCGGGTTTTGTACTAAGTGTCACAGTGTGACATAGAAAATGACCATTTTGCAAAAGATACAATCCAAACCCTTAAACATTACCAAACACATGTTTAGGTACATCATAATCTTGCCTAAAGTAATTCAAGAACTTAATCCAAATAATGATACAAAACAACGTAATATGCCTAACCAATATGCCTCATTTGACACCACAATATAACAAAACTAATTACATCCATTCAACTCAACCATACCTTCCATGTATTGTCTGCCTTCAACATAGCAATCTTATTTCAATACATTAATACACATTCAATTTAGGCATATCTACCTTTACTTCATATATGCACAATCATGATTCAACTTACCAAAATCAATATCATCAACCACACTTTCATACAAGACCATATAAACATACCAAAATGGCAATTTTACAAGTTCAACATCAAGCACATATATACATTATACCTATTACATGCCACTTATAACCGAGTCAAGATGAACCAAGGATTACAAAAAGAGACGCTAGATAGTGTGAGCCTTGGAAGCAATTCGATAGCCAAATTCAGCAAAGATGCAACTAAAAAAGATAGGAAAATTAAACGAGCTAAACATTGAAATGCTTATTAAGTTCATAGTACTTAGATAAAACTATTACCTCAGTTTACAATTAAGTAAACAAATATAACTAATGTAATACAATTTCCTTTCAAAACATTTACAACAAAAGGGTGAGCATTTCATGTATCAATCTTATAATCTCTCAATCAATCAGTACAAAAAATTTCTGTCTCATTTAGTAGAAAAGATTCAAAAAATGAATCATATTAACCAATTGATCGTATCAATTCATATTCGCAATCAAATACCATTTCTTTTAAACATATAGCCCTGTCACCACATATCAAATTTAGGAAGTGAGTGTTTCATACATATACATTATCAATTTTCCAGTCATTTTGATATCGTTTCCAAACAAATTTTAAACACATACTCATCATTCATTCAATTTCATTAGTTAACATTTCAATATTCGTACCAACATATCATTTACAAGCAATTCATGAAGTCAATTAATATATTTTCTTTTAACAGTTAGCCCGATGAACTATAACAAAAGAAATTTGGATACTCGAGTAACTACATCACACTAAGGAGCACCGTAGAGCTATCAGGGGCACCGAAGTGCAACAAAGGCATGATTGTACAGTCAAGGGCACCAAAGTGCAAACAGGGACACTGAAGTGCAAAGTATAAGCATTAAAATGCAAACTCGTACAAGAGCGCATCCTAACCCTATTGGCATGTCAATGGTATCATAATCATTTACTATATTCAAATGGCTATTTAAACATGATTCATAGAACTTATAAATTAGAGGCACTTTCATGTTATCAAAACATGCTGTAAAAAAAGTCACATTCATTCAGAAATCTATATGAATCATATTTCACCAGTATTCAACAATTCTCAATTAAGTCCTTACTCACCTTAGAATTTGTTTATACCATTTCAATTCCAACTTACAATATTAACAACATATATACTAATAATTCAACAGCAAACAACATGTCTAAATACATTTCATTAGACTATGAACTACCTAATATATTCAACTAACGAATTCGTTCGTAAGAACTATTCTGTAATTTTTCTTTTTTTTCGATTTTCCTCCATTCTATTCAATCCTTGATCTATATAATAATTCATTTCACATTATCAGCTTTTATCACTTTAAACAATCTAAATTCATGAATATAATATACTTTATTCATTTGCACAACTTCCCAAAAGTTTTGAATTTTATTCAAATTCAAGCTTTGATTTTTAACTCAAATACAATTTCATCATTGTATAGCCCTCTAAAAACATTATTTTCAGAAATTTTATGAAAAATTTTACATTATTACGATTTGGTCATTATACACAAAACTAACAAAATTTACTTAACGAATTACTCTTTAAACATATCTAAGCTTAAAATCAAACTATTAAACATCAAAAACTTCAATTCTCATCAATGTCAACTTTAGAAATCTTTAGCAATTTTGAAAACGGAGATACGAGTTAGCTTGACCTAGTTGCAATAATATCAAAAACCTAAAAATTACTAAAAACATGTTTGAAAAACCTACCATGCAAGAGAAACAAGTTGGCCGAACTTTGAAGCTTCTCTCATGTTGTTTTTGTTTTTTTTTTCCGGTGGTGAGCTAAATGAATATGATGATTTTTTTATTTTATTATTTTTAACATATAATTTTATTAATTAAATTAAATTTTTAACACATAAAATCTTTAATAAAACTCATTAACCATTCAATCAATTTAATTAGGGTCTAATTATCTCTTAGATGCTCAAACAATCATTAATCATGCATTTTAGCTAAAGAAAATCAATACCGATTAACTTTTACGACTTTTACGATTTGTCATTTTTTCTTAATTAACTATTAATCATCACAATTTCCAGACCAAACTTCAATCCACTTATACAAAAACTCTGTAAATATTTAATAAAAATATTTATGATATCAGTTTATGAAAACAAGGTTTTGATACCTAATTTTCCAAAACCACTAACTTTCAGTATGCACCACTTGAACCTTCACTAACTGACCAATTAATAAAATCTATCAAATCACGATTCACTATTGTGTTATATTTTAACTCATAAATATAAATTAAATCTATCTCTAGACTCTCTTATCAGACTTGTGTTCCCGAAACCACAGTTTGAATCAACCCTGAATGGAATAAATGAGTTGATTTTGTCCATCCATCAACAATTACTCATACTGAATCTTTGTTTTTCAGAGTTAATGGCAGTCTCGATACAAATCCATCATAACATATTGCCATACCCCCAACGTCAGTGGATCCAAGAAAGAGGACAAGTAGACATGCATGTTACTTGTTTTGGCACACTATGGTAGAATTGTCCGGCAAATTATAGGCTATTGGCCAGCTAAAGTTTGGCACATAAAGTATGTAATACTCCTAACCCGTATCCATTGCGAAACTAGGGTTAAAAGGCATTACCGAACTTATCAGAACATTTCGCAATCATTTCAAAATCAAAAGTCATGCATCGTCATATTATAGTAAAAAATTAACATTAAGTCCTTTTCTTAGGTAAATGAGACAATAAACATGCATTAGGAAGAGGTTGTGACTAAACCGAACACATATAAAAATTTTCCAAAACTTAACAATTTTTCTAAGTTATAAAGGTCACATGCCCGTGTGAGCTGGCTGTGTGCCTCACACAGCATTAGACACGCCCGTCTGTCTAGGCTGTGGCGAAATAGGGCATACATACTGACTTATCCACACGGCCACAAAACAAGCCCTTGTGTCTAACCCGTGGTCGAAATTGACTTGGCCACAGGGCTTGACACACGCCCATGTGTGCGCGACCGTGTGGTCTGCCCAGGCTCATTTCGAAATGGCCGTCGAGCAACACGGCAGAGACACACGTCAGTGTCCCTGCTCATGTGGGCAAAAATAGGCCATTTACAAGGCCAATATACCACCCTTTTGGGTCCTCCCTACAATTCCAAAATCAAGCATCATATATGCAAAATTTTCAGCCAAATTCAACTCCAAACCTGTATCAATCATGCCATTACATTATGAACAAATTCCATTCTCAATTCACCAACTAAAACATCCCAAATCTATACCAAAATCATACCAATATATATGTTTCAATACTTCAAACCTGCACCATTCAATCTCATCATCAAAACTTAACACTTTCTCAAATAAACATATACCAATACTTACCAAAATAACCAATTTTTATAGCCATTCAAAACACATCATATATATTATATTGCAATCACATATATCATACCAAGAACTCATTCATATACACAACCATAATCAAGCCAAATCACATGGCTAGATATATACACCACCAAACATATTCACATACTTCTAGCCTATACATGCCACATAACCAATTCTCAAAACATTAATTACCGAAATGATAACCGGATAGTGTGATGACATCTCCATCGACATCCAACCAGAGCAGATCTCCGAAAAATCTATAAACATAGGAAAATACACGGAGTAAGCTTTGAAAGCTTAGTAAGTCATAAGCAATTAAATCATTTCAATGATATTTATAAACTAATATCACTAAACCAAAATTTACAAATCTCAATCACATATACCTTCATTGTACTCGTAAATTCATATAATCACATTAAATAATTCATTTAACTTATTTATTAATAAACGTATACCCATGCTTTCAAACTCGACTAACAACTGTTAGCTCATTCATATAAATCAAGCTCACACATATTCATTTCATTGCCGACCAAACCATGGTCATTTATTACAAATCATACATAAATTTATATCAACATCTTTATAAACACTTCCAAACTTGAACATTTTTCCTTATTCACATAAACCAAATACACATACATGAATCATATAGCCAACTCAACCCTTTTGATTTCATTATCTGTTCAAGTTTTCAAACCAAGCAATCATACATCAAAGCCATGTTTCATGATTCGTAAACCTCATATCAGAAACATAAGACCACAATTTCATATAACGAGTATATATACAACACATCATATTACTCATCCTTATTCAAAGCCATATTATACTTTCAACCCACATCTTTAATCTTTTAAATAGCATTAATAACGATATCCAATCCAACTCATTTCATCATTCATTTAAATAATTTTCCAATCCAATCCAACTTAATATCATCAACCACATAGGTTCCGTACATACTTGTACCATTACGTTCTTATCTATCACATTTGTCACTTAAATGCTTGAAACACTAACTCATTCGATCGTTCTTCAACATTCAATGAACTCGCACACTTAGTGCCAATTAATTAGTCAAAGCTATAATTGTATCACACACTTAGTGCCAAATAATTAGTCGAATCTATAATTGTATTTCACACTTAGTACCATTACATTAAACCGAACTTATATCAGTATCGTACACATAGTGCCATTTACTCAGCTAATGCTGTTATAATGTCGCACACTCAGTGCCGTTTTAATAGCCGTAGCTATTTTATTTATCATACACTTAGTGCCTTAAATTCAATTCAAATTTTACATACTTCAACTTCACAATCATATTCCTTTATAACTTAATTCAACACATATAATGCACATACATTACAATTTAATAAAATTTATTTACTTATGAACTTACCTCGTAGTAACACGGATGGACCGAAACGACTATTCAATAATTTTCGACTTTCCCCGATCCAAAACCAATTTCCTCATTTCTTGATCTAATTCAATACAAATTCAACTTGTTTAATCACATATTCAATCAAATTCATCCAAAAACACATAAATGGGCTAATTACAGTTTTGCCACTAACATTTCACATTTTTTTACAATTTAGTCCTTATTCACAAAAATCACAAAATACACAAAATTTCATATTTCCCATGCTTGGCCGAATACTCATATAGTCATATAAGTCCACATATTTCATTTATTTACACTTTTAACCACTCAATTTACACTTTTCATAAATTAATCTTTTTTATGCAATTTCACTAAAAATCACTTTGCAAAACTTGATAATCTATCAACAAACTTTCATAATTCATCATCAAAATTCATAAAGCTCACAATTTCATCAATGGAATATTTAAAAATCATCATCAAAATCATAAATTTAGGCATAGGCTTTATAGAACACTAAGCAACGATCACAAAAACGTAAAAAATTATCGAAAACGGATTAAAACGAACCTTTTATCAAGCATTATCTTGACCAAACCATAAAACACATCCATGGCTTTTCTTTTTCTCTAACATTCGGCTGAACATGATGATAATAAAGCCAAATTCTTGTTTTTTTTATTATATTAACCTTTATTAATCAATTTCCCATTTTGCCCTCAATGAATAACCTTTAAAATCATATAATGGTTGTCCATATATGTCCACCCATGTATTTAATGGTCTAATATCAACATAAGGACCCTACATTATAAAGGCCATAGCAATATAGCACTTTAACAAATATCATGTAACTTTTACACTTTATGTAATTAAGTCCTTTTTACCGAATTAACCATTCAAAAGGTAAAATTTCTTCACAAAATTTTCACAAAATTCTAATATCATGATGCAAATATTAAAATAATAATAAAATAAATTTTTTAATGTCAGATCGTGGTCCCAAAACTACTATTTCGACTAGGGTCTAAATCGGGCTGTTACAAAGTATCTACCCGTAGAAATATCTAAGGATTTCTTATCACGGTATTCTTTAATTGAAGAAAGAGTACAACAAGCGAAGAGCACGCCTCAGAGTTTTGGTTGAACATGAAGCGCCTACTAAGTATATGAGAAAGCTGTAGGGCACTAAAGTGTCTTTAAGACTATGTCAAATACGAGTTACCGCCAGGGGCATGGTACACCCAGTTTGTTTGAACACTGTGCAAATAGGACCAGCAAGAAGATTGGTTAAGAGCCAACTGAATGGACTTGACTAGTCAAATGGTATCTATGTCCAGATTTCCTTTTTATATTTTTCCCATTTTTGGTAGGGCATTTAAGGGACAATTTCTGTAAACAGTTGACACTTTTCAAGATCCACTGAGAGAGAATTACGTATACAAATGCTAAGAAGGGAACATTCAACTAGTTTTTCTTATGTTCTACATTCTGGTTCTTCTTCTTAAACCTAATTGTTATCCTCTTCTTCGTTAAACTAGAAGCTAAGGTTTTTCAGTTAGTCGGTGGATGTTTGAACCTCTTGGTAAGTCTGATAAGTCTACATGTTGTGATTTGGAAAGAGTAAGGATGTTAAAAGACAAAATTATAATAGGAAGTAAATAGGAGGCCTTACATAGGAGTCATATATAATTGATATATTGGTAAACTATCTGTAAATGGAGTTTTAATGGTAATTCCATGTCCTTCAAAGTAGTTGTTACTACTAGTTTAGGTAGTATTATCAAAATAGGAACTCCGAGTTGAAGTAAAAGTGAGTTTTAGGTGAGTTTTTGACCTTACCCATAGATGTAAACTTACAATGGTTATTCATATGTTGTTGTCTTCTCAGATAACTGATGAGTGTATGTGTGAGTAAAGCATGGTCAGGTCTCTAAATAAGTTTACAAATGAGGTATATGACATGTTGCATGAATAAGATGTTGCTACTGTCTTATGTGTAGTCATTGCCTAATACTATTTCATTAAATGATTCCAATACCTAACAAATTTAGTATATGTAATAATGTGAGAAAGAGATTTGTTTGTATTACCTTCGATAGGGCAGCTATAATGCTAACTAGACTTGCAAATCGCTACATGAAGATATATGTAAGACTATGTGGTAGGGACTATGACAATAAGAATACTCATGGTGTAGCCTTAGGTGAGATGTAACTCGGAATAGCAGAACACGACATTAGGATACATATAAGACCATGTGGGAGAAGCCCCATGACACCCTTAGAGATGGTCAGTCAAAATAATAAACATTAAATTCTCTCGGAAACCTTTGTGGTGTATTCTGTAATGCCTTTGTGGCATATTCTGTGATGCCTTTGTACCGTATTTTGTGATGCCTTTTTGGTGTATTCTGTAATGCTCTTGCGGTGAAATCTGGTTAATCGTCTTTCTGGAGAGATCTAGGTAATTTGAAGAGTAAATTTTCCATAGAAGCCCGTCACTATAGAGAATTTGGTGTACCCATAATTACGGATGGTCTAAGTGTTCGTCGGACCTGATCTTGTTCGCGCTTTGTTAATAAGTTATCTAAATTCTATGGCCCACAAAATCTAAGTATTTACATGCAATGTATAGAGGTTATCTAGAGTTAAGTTGTTCGCCAAACCTGTAGGTTCTCATAATAAGTAACATAGTTGACTAGGATTTCTTGGGATGACTTAGAATATTGCATCTATAAAAATAACTTATGGGTCGGATTTTTTTAAGATATGGTCTGACTAGTATCCTGAAATTTGCTAATTTCAATATGAGAATCCACCAAAGGTAAGATCTATATGAAATTCATCTTAAAAGAATAGTTAGTATATCTATCGACTAAGAAAAATAGTTGGGAGTATACCATCATGGCTGAAGTTATCAATATCTATCTGTGTGAGAAACCAAAGGTAGATTCTGTATGAATATCTTTCTTAGACATGCTTTACTTTCCAAAATGGAAATAAGATCCGTATTTAGTGTGAAATCTAAAATCTACCTAATGAGTGAATCGTGTGTAGGCCAGTCAAGTATAGACATTGGCATATATGTATGCGTCTGATATTAGGAAAGTATCCGCTAAAGACTGAAATGAAATTCAAAATCTTCAAGTTGAGGAATTCAACAAACCTAGGTTGAAAGTCACTAAGTTTGTTTGAGCTTACAAAACATCTGTTTTGTAGTAGGTTTTGATTAAAGTGTTTGTTCGCTAGGAGGGACCAAGCCAGGATGTTGGACGTTCAAGCTGTAATATTATGCATACAAAGGACAGCATAGGAGTATAACGCTTAGTACTCTATGCCATGAGTAGTCCATCCTTAAAAAATTTTAAGTTGTAACATCATATGCTATTTTGAAAATATGATGTAATTATTGAACATTCTTTTTAATTAATATTTTGTTTTAAAACAGTAATCAAAGGAATAAGAAGTATGTTTAAAATGGCTTTACGCCTATTGTAAAAATTTTGGCTAAGTGTTTAAGTTTTGTAACATCTGATATCCGGGTTTGGTAATTGGGGTTGGGTATAGGGTGTTACACACATTCCCATTTCCACTCATGAATCATAATAGGCTATAGTAAACCTAACAGAACCTGATGCTTGACTTTTACTTAATGACATACCAATATCTCAATACAAACTCAGATATCTCTTATTTCATTCCCGACTACTAGTAACTTTGTCTCAAGTCGTTATACATTTCTTGCTTTTCAAATGTATTGAATAAATGTTGTTATAAGCTGCCCGTAGAATATCTCTTTCAACCTCAAAATTGTTTGGTACAGAAATCCAATTTCAGAAATACACATTATCATCACTACCAACACTAAAATCAATAGTTTGACCATTTTGAATCTGCTTCCATTTAACTAACAAATTCAGATTGTTTATTTCCAAATTTCAAATTTTCTGAGGAAGTAACAGTTTAACTTTCATCTTAGTGAAAATAGAACCATTAAATTCTTAAATCAGATGAACATTCATACTTTTAGAGTTTTCTAGCTCAACAAATCAGTCCTCATATCAGCTTTTACTCAGATGATAAATGACGATCAGATTATAATCTTTCAATAACTCTAGACATCTACGCCATCTTAGACATAATACTGAAACTTCTGTTAACATAGCTTTCAATTGTTTGAAGCTCTGCTGACATTTATTCAATCAAGCAAAACTGACATTTATCAATAACTTCGTTAACAATAGAGCAATCAACAAAAAGCTTGAACAAATCATTTGTAATATACAATAAAACGTAGAGAACTATGTACTTCTATAATATTTCTCAGTGATTCCTTAGTTTACAATTATCATAAGCTGATTCGAAGTAACTCAGACATTTTTAGTGGTTATCAAAAGATCTAGAAAAACTTATTGAAATTAGAATTCATATTTACTGATCTTCACAAATACAAATTTCTCTTGTAAAATTTGTAACACTGTTTTCCAATGCTGATCATGTTCAATTTCATTCCTCACATAGATTGAATATCATCGATAACATAGTAACAATTATGTTCAAATATAGCTAGCAAATTCTATCCATTATATCAATAAAGCGATTAAGCGACCGATAATCTAAGCGGTGTTATCAGAATCTCACATTGTTTATATCAAGTCTAGAAAGTAATCTTTGGCACATCTGTCTCATAACTTTGGGCTGACAACCACCTAGTCCAAAATCAATTCTAAAAAAAAATACAGTAGTCCCCTTTCACTAAATAATTAATTCATCTCTATATAAAATAACATATATTGGTTCTTCATGGTGTTTTTGATTTGCTATCTATAATCACTATAAAATTATTATAATTCTCTCTTTCTTTTTCATAAACGCAGTATCGTTTTCCCAAATTACACACTCAATCGTATAAAACCTCTGTCAACTAACTTTTGCAACTGTACCTTTAACTCTTTTAATTTAGTTAGAGCCATTTTATACGAACCAATTGATATTAGAGTAGTTTCGAGCATTATCATTCTGATGGTTATCCGAATAGTTCTTCATGAAACATATCAGTGAATTCATTATCTGTTGGTAATGTAAAATGTAAGCTAAAGAAATGCTTCACATCCATTACAAAACATTTTTGAATAGAAACCTCAGATATGAAATTTATAACATAATCAATTTTTTCTAACTCAAATATAATTAACTCATTAAATCTAATATCTCAAACTAATTCGCTTTTGACTACAATTTTCTACAACATCATGCAATGCCAACTAGCCCATGCTTAGTACTGCACTAAGCTCATGGAATGATAATAGCATCATGGCGATAGGAAAAATCACAACCCTGAATTCTTAGTGAATACTTTTTATAAATCGAACTAACTATGACATTTTAACCCAACGGGTTAGTTACATTAACATGAAATTCAATTTATTCTACTCGTATGTTCTTTCCAGATACTAAAATAGTACAATTGTAAGAATGAGTTGACCCAAGGTCTACCAATGCATATACATTAATACCAAAGAGAGAAAAAGTATAGGTTATAACATCTGGGGCAGAAGCCTCTTCTCTGGCTTGAATAACATGTTCTAGTAGATGCCGTAGCCCCAGACCTGTCTATCTTATCCTATAACACCTTAGCTCCCAACAACAACTGAGGTGTTACACGAAAAGCATATGTGCATTCAGTTTAACTCTTTTTTTCTTTTGACGTATTTTAACTAAGCTAGAGCGTTAACCCAAAATTTTTGGATGATAAAACCAACAAAACTGGTATAAACCATATAATATGAACACATTTAATAATAATCTTTAGGCAGAAACCTCAAAATAAAATTAAGAGATTGTCATAAATACAAGTTTGGCTGGTTTCTTTCACAAAATTCGAAAAATAATATTGGTAATAAACATTGTTTAAATTAGTCTGGAGTATACGGTGAAAAGATAGTCTCATAAAAACTTAACCATTTCCCCTAAAAGTATTATGCTTTTAAAATAGAGATTTATAAAGAAGTAATGTATTAGAGTTCTTAGTTACAAAACAACAATACACATTCCCCCCCAAAACAATATATATGCATGTTACAAAACAAACACAGGTGAAGCTCACAACATAGGTCGCTCTTTCTGGCTAAGTCCCTTCAACAAGCCTTAAGCCAAAGCACCACCTAGAAAAAGGGAATGAAAGGGAGTAAGTTAAAAATAAATTATGAGCTCCATAATTAGGCATGCTTAACCATTTTTAGAAAAAACACAGTTACAAGGATAGTATAACACAAATGTATACAT
Source organism: Gossypium hirsutum (assembly GCF_007990345.1). Lineage (NCBI taxonomy): Eukaryota > Viridiplantae > Streptophyta > Magnoliopsida > Malvales > Malvaceae > Gossypium > Gossypium hirsutum. The sequence continues at coordinate 96,767,194 of NC_053433.1, read as the reverse complement.
ACACACAATTTACTAAGTTATCAGTCTATATGCATATACATATGGATGTATTCCATCACACAGATCAATGGCAGATACTTATCCTTGGCGAATAAGATCCCCAGGCAGGCTCTAATACTGGGCAAATACCTTTATTATCTACTTTCGCAAGGAATACTTCTCTTATCAGAATAGATACTTTCCCTTTGAAACACGATCTCTTCCACACTTACCCTTCACATCACAGACATATTGATTGGCGGGTACTTACACGCGTACCAAACTTAATTTCACTAAGGTAGATTCTATACGCCAAACAAAACAACTTAGCAGATACGTTACGTACTCAACACAATCATTAGATGCAGATTTATCACGTAACATATTATCGAACGTTTCTAGTCAGTGTTTCTTTCTCAACTGCAGAAATACATAACATACAAAAAATCCTAAATTCATATTTTCTTAGCTTTTTATCGACCTTCCTTGTGCTAAACTAGGATCCCATATTCACATATCGTAACAGATATCACAATCATTGATGTTTTAAACACATGAATGGTCCCATGTGTTCAGGGATCTTTACCATGGTTAACAACTCACATGTCCTACTGAACACAACACCCATTTTGTCAGGCTGGTTAGCAACTAACATGCCCTACCAAAAACCCAGCACTCACGCCAATCTTGTTAGTAACTAACATACCCTACTAGCGGTCTATCTCATCTAGATATTGAGTTTGCTCATCAAGGAAGTCGTGTCTATTTTGTGTCACATGCATGTACATGTAAATGATTACATGCAGAAGCTTACCACATTCCAAAAGATGGTTTTACCTGAGGTCTTAACCTATAACTATGATAACTAGAACTTATCTGTATACAAACACTTGAAGAAAACTCATAGACAACTAACATATATTGGATACTCATCGAAACCTTCAATGAAGTTGGTTACACCAAAACTTTTACTACAATCCATAACCTTTTTCTTATTATTCAAACACTTGTTGGTTCTTCTCCAACGAAAGACTTCTTCTTAAATGGGGGAAAACCAGAGTAAGAATAATGTCACAGAAAAGAATGGTAGAACACCCACTCTCAAAGCCTCGTCGATATTAATAGCTCACACAGCTCTCACAACTTACACATGGCTAACATGCAAAGCTGACTCATTACTCTATTATGGCCAACATAATAATTTCTAAGCAAAACACACCATAAATATCCATTACATTCTAGTAAATTTCTAACTAGATTTGAACAAGAAACTAATTAAAACTATACAGTAAACACACATGCTCAAACAAAACATTATCGGGTCCATAATCTTACAATCCACCATTAATAGATACTAGCATAAGGATCCATCATGCAAAACTTACCAAGAGAATTCGACAATTGGCGAGTTCTCCCCCCCAACGACCAGGCCAAGACAGATAGACCTATACTTCATGAAAAGACAAATCCATCATCCAAGTCATTACAGACCTGCTTGATTACCCAAACAGTCCACCAATCATGGTGAAACAACAAAAACTTAACACAAAGTTGGCGAATAGGGTGTAACTCAACCTTCTCTAGCCTATACTTAGCCAACAATCCGCTGACACATATCACCAACAAGAACTACGCCAGACAAGATGTTACATTTGTTCCATCATGAGTAGTTCTAATGTTAGTGCTTTGTCTTGGTCATCTACATCTCTGTAAAACAGACATTTGTCTAACAACATGACTTTCATTTATACCTGACTTTTTTAGGCATATAATCAAAACTATGTTCATTAGATCCCCATCGAAAATAGGCCCTGGTCATAACACGACATACACCATTGTGAATTTTTCCAAAAAGATCACAAATAAATTTATCATCATTACAGACACTACCAACACTAACTATCGGCATTGACTGAAATCTTGAATCTTTCTATCTCGACTTATTTCTTCCTATGAATCAAGATTATGTGACATTGCAACTAAAAGTTTCTCTCAATTTTTTTTAGAGTGGAACTAAAAATAATTTTAATACATTTTGTTTACTAGAGTCACGAATTTTCATTTCAACCTTTTTTTTACTATTAAAAATCTCTTCCATTTTTTGCGCTCGATCAAACAGAACCACTAATTCTTGTATTTCTATTTCTCCAAGCAACATTTTAATTTCGTCATTCATTCCATCTTCAAAACAAACACACATCACTATTTCAGTCGGTACAACCTCACGAGCATACTTACTATGTTGTTCAAACTCTCATTCATATTCTAATACAGACTTGCTTCCCTGTTCTAGCTCAAAGAACTCTTTCCTTTTTGTCCTGTCCAAGTAACGTTTATTAACATATTTCTTTCAAATATCAACTTAGAAAAATTCCCAGTTAACTCTGTCTTTTGGTACAATAGCTATCAATGTATGCCACCACTAATACGCGTCGTCTTTCAACAACGATATATCACAAATAGTCATTAGGTGAACATGTCAATTTATAAAATATTATCTGAATATTTTCTAACCAAAATTCAACTCTAGTTGGATCTTCATCTGTCTTGCCTCTAAACTCATGGGCCCAACATTTATGACTCTTGTCTTTGGGAGGTTTTATGTACACATACTGGAGTGGAACTTTAAGGACCAAGGGGTGTCAGGGTAGGCACAATAGGGGGCGAAAAAGGCATTATTTACCTCATTTTCGAAAATCTGCAAAATTGGCAGGCTATATACTCGTTCCTTGCTCGAGATCCAGGAAATTTGTTTCAATTCATCAGTAATGGCGCGATTAGAATTGGTCAACATCTTTTAAATCTATAAGAAAATAGGGTCAGATCAGATCAAAAGCATCACATTATCGTAGGTTATATGTGGCATGTAATTTCTAGACTCCAAACACATTACATTCAGAGAATTGATTAAACCATGGTTATGATACCACTAAACGTAAAACCCTTCACCTGCTTCTGTAATCGAATTAAGGTTACGGGATGCCACAATAAATAGCAGAACAAGAACAAGTAGTTTAAATTCAAATTCTTTAAAGCAATCATTAACTATCAATCATTTAGCTAAAACATGCTTTACTTGCAAGATTGGACTTAAATCGAGCTTATGAAAGCTCTAAAATCAATTCAGAACTAACCAAGGACTAATTTGAAACTTCACATAAAAGTGAGGTAAAAACATAAAATAGGGGTCACACAATCATCTATCCAGACCGTGTGACAAGATGAGACTGTGTGGTACTAAACCACATAGTCATGTCTTCAAATCGTGTACAAGACTGATGTCGTGTAATTTAGAGTCACAATCGAGTAACAAATTATCGTCATGTGTGCATAATTGTAAAATTTTGCAAAGATTCACATAGCTGTGTACCTAGACTGTGTAAAAGACTGAGATCATGTGAATAATCATGCATGTAAATTACCAGTGGAAACAACTATGTCAACCAACCATGTGTAACACACAGTTGTGTGGCAAACCGTGTGACAACAAAAATGACCATTTTGCAAAAGATACAACCCAAACTGTTAAACATTACCAAGCACATGCTTAGATACATCATAATCTTGCCTAAAACACTTCAAGGACTCAATCCAAATCATGATAATGAAAAACAACCTAAAGTGCCTAACCAATATGCTTCATTTGGCACTACAATATAACAAAATTAATTCCATCTATTTAAGTCAACCACAACATTCATGCATTTTTGCCTTTATCATAGCAATCTTATTTCAATATGCTAATACACATCTTAGGCATATCTACATTTATTTCATATATGCACAAGCATGATTCAACTTACAAAAATCAACATCATCAACCACACTTTTATACATGACCATATAAGCATACCAATATGGCAATTTACAAGTTCAACGTCAAGCACATATATACATTATACATATTAAATGCCACTTATAACTAAGCCAAGATGGACAAAAGATTACCAAAAGAGATGCTAGATAGCGTGAGCCTTGGAAGTGATCTGATAGCCAAGTTCCAGAAAGATGGAACTACAAAAGATAGGAAAATAAAATGGGGTAAGCATTGACATGCTTAGTAAGTTCATAGATACTTAGACAAAACTCTTACCTGGGTTTACAATTAAGTAAAAAGATATAACTAATCTAATACAATTTCCTGTCAAGACATTTACAACAACAAGGTGAGCATTTCAAGTATCAATCGTGTAATTTCTCATTCCATCAGTACAACATATTCCTGTATCATCTAATAGGAAAGATCCAACATATGAATCATATTAACCAACTGATCGTATCAATTCATATTCACATATGAATCATATGGATTACTTATACAAAGGACATTGGTTTTAGGATATGTTTATATAATTTATAAGAAAGGTTTAATATTGGAGTTGTTGGATGGAATCGATAGTAAAAACATAAAATAGAACTGTGTGGTAAGTGTCATATCTGTTAAATGTATTGTTCATATTGTCAAGAATAGTTTAGAAGTAAGGTCATGTATTGTGTTATGTAGATTTGCAAGTTTTGGATATATATGGATGCTGCAAAAACAGTTACTGAAGTCGTGACATCGCTTAAGCATCGTTAAGATGAAATGGTCACATTACGAAGTTGATTGCAATTTGTCGAGATGAACTTCAACTCTAGGTCTCAGTGCAACAAAGAACCCCATCGTTGTGACCAAGTCAATGAGACACGCCGTGAAGAGGAACTCCCTCATGTCACGACATCAACCCTGAATTTTTAGTTTCTTTTGACTTAGTCCTAATTTGATATCGAGTCAACTTTAGAGCTTCTGTAAGTTTGTGTAAGACCTAGAACTGATTCTTTTCTATATTGAATGTATGCTTTGACTGGAATTAAATTATTAAATGATATGAATTGATTATGATAGGTCGTGGTTGACTCGAATACAAATTAAATGATTTCGGATGTAACTTATTTTATATACGTACTTGTCAATGGAAAAGTGAATATATGTGTCACAAAAAGTATGAGTTTAAAGTAGGAATGAAATGGTTATATGTTGGTATTTAAAAATGGCTACTGGGTCCTGAATGGTAAATGGTTTTTTACTTGGTATGTGATGCTAAGATGCTAGTGATCTTGACGAATTAGTTATAATAGCATATGATTTTGTATGATATACATTAGCTAATCAGTTTATAATATTTAAGCTATTGTAAACTTGTATTAAACCTGGAAATCATTGTATATTACTTGAAACAAATGATTTAGGTGATATCAGAAGTGGTAAATCGGAGAATTGGATTGATAAGTGCATGTTTTGATATTGATATGATTAATGTCACATCCCAAAAATAATGGATCCAAAAAGGTGAGTAAGGTGAGTAAGGTAGTATAATCTACCACCCTACTTACTTGCTATCGAGTTAAAGTGTTTTCGTATTCTAGCGTTAATTAATACACCCATTGGCGGTATCTAAGGATTTATTTATAAGGTATCTTTAAGCGAAAAAAGAGTACACCTAAGGGAGAGTATGCCCTAGAGTTTTGGCTGAGTATGAAAATCCTTCCAATTGTATTAGAAAGCTGAAGACTTAACTGTCTTTAAGACCACGCCATACATGAGTCACCCCCAATGTTTAGTACGTCTAGTTTGCATGAGCACTATTCAAATTGTTTCTCATAACAGGATTAGTTGGGAGTCAATTGAATTGATTTGACCTTCCCCATGACTGGAAAAATAGCAACGTGGACCTTCACCAAATTTTCTCTTAGCTACCCTCAGATTTGGTAGGGAAATCAGGGAGACCAAGAGTATATATAAGGTGAAAGGGGATGGGGATTTCGAGATGGTTTTTCTTTCCGCTCGATGTTTTGGTTCTTCTTACTAACCTAAATGTTCTCTTATTCTTTGTTAAGCTCGAGCTAAGATTTCGTTTAATTAGTGGATAAGTCAACCTTCTGATAAGTCTTATAGCTCTATATGTGACGATTGTTGAAGAGAAAGGATGTTAAAAAATGAAAGAACAATAGGGTGTGAGAGGAAGGCCCTGTATGGATATCACATATAGTTGAAACATTAGGAAATTATTTGTAATAGGGATTTTAATTGAAATTCCTTGTTCTTGTAAGCAATTGTTTCTACTGGTTTGGGAAGGACAATCAAAACAGAAGTTATAGGTTTATGTATAGGTAGGTCTCTGGTAAGTCTTTAGACCCTAGTTCTACACGTTATTTTATGATGATTCTTTGTATGGTTGATGTCATTATAGTTGTGCATGTCATCACGAGGAGTTTTTGTATGTATGTGTGTATGTGTTTCCAATGAAGCATGTAACACCCCTCACCCCTACCCGACGTCGGGATAGGGTTCGAGGCATTACCTGGACTTTACATTTTGAAATGTGCCAAATTGGGTCACCAAGTTTTACTTAAATTTTAAGCTTTTCATCCATTAACAACTCATCCCTTATATAGGCCTTCGAGGCCTATAACATACCTAAAGGTAGTGCGGGACAAATTCTGGTACGTTCGATAAACCTTAGGCTCCTTAGGAAATTTTTCCTTATCATAAAGTGTCACACGCTCGTATAGGTGGGCCGTGTGGACTTACATGCCCGTGTGACTTGGGGCACGCCCATGCCCTTCAACCGTGGGAAACACTGACTTATCAACACGGCCATGGCACACACCTGTGCTGCCTGCCCATGGACAACACTGTCTTTTTAACACGGCCATGGTGCACGCCCGTGTGGTCTACCCTTGTACAACTTTGAGCTAAAATTTTAAGAGCAGGGGACATACGGCCATAGCACACGCCTATGGGAGGGAACCATGTGTCACACACGGCCTAGACACACACCCGTGTGTCTAACCATGTGGACTTTAATAGGCTATTTTCCAAGCCTTTAATCACCCCTTTCTACTACTTGTGCTTAGTGGTTACCAAATTCAAAGTAAAACACAATTATACACTTGTAAATAATCTTGATTAAACTAGATGTATGGAAACCTCATATCATTGGTTTCATACATGATAGGTTATTTCCCACTTAGTGTTTATGGGTTCCCATGTCACTTTAATTCATCCGAAATTGGCTAGTTCATGTGACTCATTGCCAATTGGTAACGACCCATCACTTGTAAATAAAACCATGCATAAATTCGTAGGTCATATCCTACTTCAATTAAACCAAATTTTGTGGCCATATACAAAGAGATAAACATATTCTTACATGCCTTCATTTGGCAAATCAAATAACACATATAACAAAATACTCAAAAATACTATACATGCCATTGAACAAAACAAACAAAGTCTTTATACCAAAGCTTGTCTAGTTGATAGTGTGTTGACTCTCCAATCGTCTTCCAATCCTTTCGAATCCTCGAGCTCTGTGAGACAGGGAAAAAGAGAGGGGTAAGCATTTACATGCTTAGTAAGCTCGAATAACCGGAAAGTAAACTTATCGAGTAATTAGCATACATCCATATTTAAATCATGAAATCATCAATTATGAAACGATTCCCTATCACATGCACTCAATCAATGAGTTAGTTACGTAACAAAGCATCATGTAATTTAGGTAGATGAACTCATCATTTATCATCTTATTGACATACATCATATTAATCCCATTGAGTTTCTAGGAAATCTCGATGGAATACCCATTATCCGTCAATTCTTACTAATGATCATTTCACATATATGCACTCCCGCGAACCTCACATCTCATGGCAGGATTACCACTCCATGCTAAATTCCCCATATCATGAACTCATAAGGTGATGTCAGGATTACCAGTCTAGGCTAAATCCCTTATAATGACAAACACCCTTAATGAGCTCGGATCTGAATTACCAGTCCAAGCAAAATTCAGACCCTAATTGGATTACCCGTCCGGGCTAAGTCCATAACGCACACATATTCCTCAGTAGGCTTGATCATTCAAGGAACACCTGCCCGGGTTAGATCCTTTTCATACTTGAGATCACGGATTTCCCGTCTGGGCTAAATCCTTGCTGCAACACATGCAGGATCTCTTTACACATATCATGAGGGTTTATCCATTAAATTCCCTTTGTCAACCTCATCCGAGACATTTTTCACTTGTTACCATCAAATATGCATTTCTATGATATTTCATGCTAATAATAAATGCAATCATCATGCATTCATAAATCATTCAATTATGCATATTAGGGGTTTACTTTAAGTTATCCGAACTTACCTGGAATTCTTTTCGGAGTTGTGTTTCGGTTATTTCGAAACCTTGCGTTTACCTCAATCGACCTCTGAAATTTGTTCCTCGAGGTCTATAACAACAAAATTTAACTCATTAATACACTACATTATACATTTCAAGTTTAATATCTACCCCCAGTCCAAATAACTATTTTGCCCCTAACCTTTATCATTTTTTTCGATTTAGTCCCTAGGCTCATATAATGAAACACATGCATTTTCTATCTTACCCAAGCCTAGCCGAACACATTTCCTTCTTATGGTAGCCCACTTTTTCCATTATTTTCTCATATCTACCACACATTTACATCTTTTGCAAATAGTCACTATAAGGGTTTTTCTTGAAAATCATCTCGAAAAAGATGTTTAATACACATTCATCTTTCATATTCCTCCATTCCATCAAAATAAAAGTAACTCATGCATGGGTAAATTTTTGAACATGAACCTTAGCATGAAATATGGGTAGAAATGGAGAGAGCAAGCTACCGGGATTACAAAAATACAAAGAGCATGAAAAACGGGGCTCGGAAGCACTTACTATTGAGCTTGGAAAGCTTGAAAACCCTAGCTATGGAAACCTTTGAAGTTTTCACTAGACAAGGAAGAGAATGGATTGATTTTGGTTCATTTTTCCCATTTTATTTCATTCCAAAATGCCCTTAAGCCTTTTCCTTAAAATTCCTTCCATCCAAGCCCATTTTTGTCCAAAAACTTAGAATTTGGGCAAATTGCTCTCCAAGACCTTCTAATTGATAACCCGAAGCAATTTCATACAAATTGCTTCTAGAATTCAAGTTTTGTAATTTATTTAATTTAGTCCCTAATTTCTAATTGAACACCTTACTCAAAGAATTTCTTCATGAAACTTTAACACATGCATATACACATATTTCAGGCCACATAATAATCATAAAGTAAATATTTTGATGTCATATTTGTGGTCCCAAAACCACCATTCCGACTAGGCCCTATTTCAGGATGTTACGTTTCTCCCCTTTAAGGACTTTCGTTCTCGAAAGTCTTACCAGAAAACAGATTCGAATATTGACTTCTCATGGTTTCTTTCGGCTCCCATGTAGCCTCTTCTACACCATGTCGATGCCATAAAATTTTACTAGAGCCACATCTTTAGTTCTCAACTGTTTAACTTCACGAGACAATATCTTAACTGGTTCCTCTCCATAAGTCATGTCCAGTCAAATTTCAATCTCAGTTGGTGAAATTACATGAGAGGGGTCTGATCGGTATCTCCTTAACATGGATACATGGAACACGTCATGAATCTTTTCCAGTTTGGGTGGCAATGCCAAACGATAGGCTAACGGTCCAACTCTTTCGATGATCTCGTACGGTCCGATAAATCATGGACTCAGTTTACCTTTTCGACCAAATCTCAATACTTTTTTCCATGGAGATACTTTCAAGAATACTCTATTTCCAACTTGAAACTCAATTTCTTTTCTTTTTAGATTAGCATAAGACTTTTGCCTATCTGATGTCGCTTTTAAACAGTCCCGTATTACTTTAACTCTTTCTTCAGTTTCTTTAATCAAATCAACTCCATGAATCTGATTTTCCTTGAGTTTTGTCCAGTACAATGGAGTTCGGTACTTCCTGCCACACAAGGCCTCATAAGGCGCCATCTTCAAACTTGTTTGGTAACAATTGTTGTAGGCAAATTCTACCAATGGCAGGTATTTTTCCCAGCTACCCTGAAATTCGAGGATGCAACGACACAACATGTCCTCGAGAATCTGAATCATCCGCTCAGACTGGCCATCAGTCTGAGGGTGAAAAGCTGTGCTAAAGCTCAACTTTATACCCAAGGCTTCTTGTAACTTCTTCCAGAATCTCGAAGTGAACCTCGGGTCTCTGTCTGAAATTATCAACAGTGGTACTCCGTACAATCTTACTATCTCAGAAATGTACAAATCGACCAATCTATCAAGAGAATAATCCATCCTTACCGGGATGAAATGAGCTGACTTTGTCAATTTGTCCACTATAACCCATATGGCATCTTTCTTTTCCGGATTTAAAGGTAATCCTGTCACGAAGTCCACGGTAACTTTGTCTCACTTCCATTCGAGAACCATTACAGGTTGTAACAAACCTGAAGGCACTTGATGTTCAACTTTAACTTGCTGATATACCAAGCATTTCGATACAAATTCAGAAACATCTTTTTCATGCCGTTCCACCAGTACATCTTCTTTAAATCGTTGTACATCTTGGTACTTCCCGGGTGAAAAAATAGACGACTGTTATGTCCTTCTTGCAAAATCTTCCGAATAAGTTTATTTTCTTTGCGTACACAAACCCTATCTCTAAACATTAAACATCCATCAGGACTAATTCAGAAATCTGACTCAACACCAGACTCACATTGAGCTCTTTTTGCTTGCAAGTCATCATCATTAAGCTGAGCATCATGAATTTCCTGTAAAAATGTTGGCCTAACCTCCAGCTCAGCTAGACCTGAATCATCATCAAGCAATGTCAAACGAGTATCCATGGCTCTCAAAGCATACAAGGATTATCTACCCAATGCATGGGCAACCACATTCACCTTTCCCGGGTGATAGTCGATAATCAGATCATAATCCTTAATTAATTCTAACCATCTTCGCTGTCTCAATTTGAATTCTTTCTGAGTCATAAAGTATTTCAAACTCTTGTGATCCGTGAATATACGACAAGTCTCGCCATACAAATAATGCCTCTAAATTTTCAAGGCAAAAACAATAGCGACAAGCTCTAGGTCATGGGTTGGATAATACTTCTCGCGAGGCTTCAATTACCGTGAAGCATAGGCTATCACCTTGCCATCTTGCATAAGTACACAACCCAATCCATTTAAGGATGTATCACTGTAGACCACAAGCTCTTTTCCCGGTTCAGGTAGCACTAAAACAGGAGCTTCGGTCAGTAATGTCTTTAACTTCTCAAAACTTTGCTGACACTTCTCTGTCCATTCAAACTTAACATCTTTCTGTAGCAGCTTCGTCATCGGAGTTGCTATCATGGAAAATCCTTTTACAAACGTTCGATAGTAACCGAATAAGCCCAAAAAGCTTCTAACTCGGTTACAATCTTAGGCGATTTCCATTCAATAATTGTATAAATCTTACTTGGATCAACTCAAATGCCTTCACCCGAAACTATATGACCCAAAAATCCAACTTCCTAGAGCCAAAACTCACTCTTGCTGAACTTAGCATACAGTTGGTTTTCCCGCAAGGTCTGTCACACAATTCTCAGGTGCTTCGCAAGCTTTGTCTCATCTTTAGAGTAGATTAAAATGTCGTCAATAAACACAACGACAAACTTATCCAAATATGGCTGAAAGATCCTATTCATTAGATCCATAAACACAACCGGTGCATTTGTCAGCCCAAACGGCATTACAAGAAATTCATAATGGCTGTACCTCGTTCTAAAAGTTGTCTTAGGTACATTCGAGTCTTTAACTCGCAGCTGATAATAGCCAGACCTCAAGTCTATCTTGGAGAATATAGTGGCTCCTCTCAACTAGTCAAACAAATCATCGATCATTGGCAAAGGATACTTATTCTTGATAGTCACCTTGTTCAGTTACCGATAATCGATACATAACCTCATTGAACCATCTTTCTTCTTTACGAATAACACGGGGGCACCCCAAGGTGAAAAACTTGGCCTAGCGAATCCTTTATCCGTCAGATCTTGCAACTGTGCTTTTAACTCCTTCAGCTCAGTAGGTGCCATTCTGTACAGGGCAATAGAAATGGGAGTCGTCCTTGGCACCAATTCAATACCAAACTCTATCTCCCTTTCAGGAGGTAATCCGAGTAATTCCTCTAGAAACACATCTGGGTACTCACATACTATCGGCAAGGACTCGATTTTCAGCTCTGTTTCCTTAATGCTCAGTACAAATGCTAGGTAGGCTTCATATCCTTTCCTCATATATCTCTGAGCAACCCTTGTCGTGATTACAACCAGCGATGAACCCAATTCTCTTGATTCGACCCGTAGAATCTTACCATCAACTTAATATACTTACTAGCACAATTCACTGTTACATCATGAAGGGCTAACCAATCCATACCAAGTATTACATCAAATGGTAACAACATAAGGTTAGCCGGGAAACAACGACCTTGAATCGTCAAAGGACAATTCTTACAGACTTTATCACCTAGAACTGATCTGCCTAGTGGGTTCGACACTCTAATAATATCTTCTGTATGTTCAACAGGTATGTTCATACTAGAGGCTAATCTCATGTAGATATATGAATGTGTCAACCCCAGGTCAATTAAAGCAACAACACTTATATTAAAAAGAGAGAAAGTACCCATAATAATATCAGGAGCAGCAGCTTCATCTCGAGCACGTATCGCATACGTTCTTGCCAAGGCTCGAACCTTTGATTTTGCAGCGTATTTAGTCACGACTCGAATGCCACTAGCACTCCCAGGGTATCTCGGAGGTCTAGCTCGTAGAATAGGAGCACTCGACATCGGAGCTATTTCTACTTCTTTTTCGGCTCGTTCCGAGTAGTCCCTGAGAAAGTGATCAAGAGAACCACATCTGAAACATGCGTCGCTCTTCATTTGGCACTCTCCGAAGTGAAATTTGTTACAGCTTTTACACTTTGGTTTTTGATCATCTACACTCCCCACACTAGTCACCATCGGGGGAGAATACTTTTGACCTCGTCGTTTAGAGCTTCTCGATCTACCCGAATATCCCACTAACTAAGTGGAGCGTTCACGTAGGCACCTAGCTTTCTTCGTGGAGAATGAGAGTGTTTTACTGCTAGACCTCTTGCTCACATTGAACCTCTCTCTTAGCTTGTTTTCTTTCATTATTAAGTTCCTCGGCCTTCTTGGCTCGACCGATCAATACGACAAACTCCCGTATTTCCAAGATCCCAATCAACAACTTGATATCTTCATTCAGACCTTCCTCGAAGCGTTTACACATTTCTGATTCAGTTTGGACCCATTCAGTTGCATACTGACTTAGTCGTACGAACTCTCTCTCGTATTCTGCTACAGTCTTGTTCCCTTGTTTGAGTTCCAGGAACTCCTTTCCCTTCGAGCCCAAAAACTGTTGGCTAATATATTTCTTTCTAAACTCTGCTTGGAAGAAATCTCAAGTAATATTTTCTTTTGGCACTACCGAGGATACGGTTTTCCACCAATTGTATGCAGTGTCCTTCAAAAGGAACACAACACACTTCAAACATTCCTCGGGTGTGCATGACAAATCATCTAGCACCCGTGTAGTATTTTCCAGCCAGAACTCGGCTCTTTCAGTGTCATCATCAACTTTCTAAGCTTATCTATAGGGGCTTTACCGATTCTCACCGGTGCCATACCTCGCAGCACATCCTCATCAGTTTGGTTAGGGGGTGGGGGAGGTCTTGGTATATTGGAGCGATTTCTCAGATAATCCCCAACCCATTCATCCATCATATCAAAGAAAGTAGCTTGGGCCTCTTCTCGGCATTTTCACATTAGCCTTCTACTACTACTAGATACAACTCACTATACGGAAGCTAGAGCATGGCTCTCACCTCCCTCGGACTCATCTTGTGCTTGATTGGAAGACATTCACTAAATTCAAAACAGTTTAAACAATCAGGAAACGTCACGCTATCAACATTCGAATAATGGCATCTATAGCGAACTTTAACATCCTCTACGGTAGTCCTAGATCTACTAAACTGTAGCTCTGATACCAATAAATGAACACCCCTCACCCGTACTCGATTCCAGGATAGGGTTCGAGGCATTACCATGACCTTACATTTTGAAACGTACCAAATTGGGTCACCAAGTTTTACTCAAATTTTAAGCTTTTCATCCATGAACAACTCGTCCCTTATATAGCCCTTCGAGGCTTATAAAATACCCAGAGGCAGTGCGGGACAAATTCGGGTACGTTTGTTAAACCTTGGGCTCTTTAGGAAAGTTTTCCTTATCATAAAGTGTCACACGCCCGTGTAGGTGGGCCGTGTGGACTCACACGCCAGTGTGACTTGGGGCACGCCCATGCCCTTCAGCCTTGGGCAATACTGAATTATCAACACGGCCATGGCACACACCCGTGCTGGCTGCCCGTGGATGACACTGTCTTTTTAACACAGCCATGGTGCACGCCTGTGTAGCCTACTCGTGTGCAACTTTAAACTAAAATTTTAAGTGCAGAGGACAAACGACCATAGCACATACCCGTAGGAGGGAACCGTGTGTCACACACGGCCTAGGCAAATGCCCGTGTCTAACCATGTGGACTCTAATAGGCTATTTTCCAAGCCTTTAGTCACCCATTTCTACTACTTGTGCTTAATAGTTACCAAATTCAAAGTAAAACACAATTATACACTTGTAAATAATCTTGATTAAACTAGATGTATGGAAACCTCATATAATTGGTTTCATACATGATAGGTTGTTTTCCACTTAGTGTTTATGGGTTCCCATGTAACTTTAATTCATCCGAAATTAGCTCGTTCATGTGACTCATTGCCAATTGGTAACAACCCATCACTTGTAAATAAAACCATGTATAAATTCGTAGGTCATAGCCTACTTCAATTAAGCCAATTTTTGTGGCCATATACAAAGAGATAAACATATTCTTACATGCCTTCATTTGGCAAATCAAATAACAAATATAACAAAATACTCAAAAATACTATAATGCCATTGAACAAAACAAACAAAGTCTTTATACCAAAGCTTACCTAGTTGATAGTGTGTTAACTCTCCAATCATCTTCCAATCCTTTCGAATCCTCGATCTTTGTCAGACAGGGAAAAAGAGAGGGGTAAGCATTTACATGCTTAGTAAGCTCGAATAACCGGAAAGTAAACTTACCGAGTAATTAGCATACATCCATATTTAAATCATGAAATCATCAATTATGAAATGATTCCCTATCACGTGCACTCAATCAATAAGTTAGTTACATAACCAAGCATCATGTAATTTATATAGATGAACTCATCATTCATCATCTTATTGACATACATCATATTAATCCCGTTAAGTTTCTAGGAAATCTCGATGGACTACCCATTATCCGTCAATTCTTACGAATGATCATTTCACATATATGCACTCCCGCGAACCTCACATTTCATTGCAGGATTACCAGTCCAGGCTAAATCCCCCATATCAGGAACACATAAGGTGATTTCAAGATTACCAGTCCAGGCTAGATCCCTTACAACGACAAACACCCTTAATGAGCTCGGATCTGAATTACCAGTCCAAGCTAAATTCAGACCGTAATCGGATTACCCGTCTGGGCTAAAACCATAATGCACACATATTCTTTGGGAGGCTTGATCATTCAAGGAACACCCATCCGGGTTAGATCCTTTTCATAATTGAGATCACGGATTACCTGTCCGGGCTAAATCCTTACTGCAACAAATGCAGGATCTCTTTATACATATTAATGAGGGTTTATCCATCGAATTTCCTTTGTCAACCTCATCCGAGATATTTTTCACATGTTACCATCAAATATGCATTTCTATGATATTTCATGCTAGTAATAAATGCAATCATCATGCATTCATAAATCATTCAATTATGCATATTAGGGGTTTACTTTAAGTTATCTAAACTTATCGGAATTCTTTTCGGAGTTGTGTTTCGGTTATTCCGAAACCTTGCGTTTACCTCGATCGACCTCCGAAATTTGTTCCTCGGGGTCTATAACAACAAAATTTAACTCATTAATACACTACATTATACATTTCAAGTTTAATATCTACCCCTGGTCCAAATAACCATTTTTCCCTAACCGTTCACATTTTTACGATTTAGTCCCTAGGCTCGTATAATGAAACACGTGCACTTTCTATCTTACCCAAGCCTAGCCGAACACTTTTCCTTCTTATGGTAGCCCACATTTTCCATTATTTTCTCATTTCTACCATACATTTACATCTTTTGCAAAATAGTCCCTATAAGGGTTTTTCATGAAAATCAACTAGGAAAAGATGTTTAATACACATTCATCTTTCATATTCCTCCATAATCCATCAAAATACAAGCAACTCATGCATGGGTAAATTTTTAAACATGAACCCTAGCATGAAATATGGGTAGAAATGGAGAGAGCAAGCTACCGGATTTTAAAAATACAAAGAACATGAAAAACGGGGCTTGGGAGCACTTACTATTGAGCTTGGAAAGCTTGAAAACCCTAGCTATGGGAACAGTTGAAGTTTCAGACAAGGAAGAGAATGGGCTGATTTTGGTTTATTTTTCCCATTTTATTTCATTAAAATACCAAATGATCAAAATGCTCTTAAGCCCTTTCCTTAAAATTCCAACCATCCAAGCCCATTTGTGTCCAAAAACTTAAAATTTGGGCAAATTGCTCTCCAAGATCTTCTAATTCATAACCCAGAGCAATTTCATACAAATTGCTTCTAGAATTCAAGTTTTGCAATTTATTTAATTTAGTCCCTAATTTCCAATTGAACACCTTACTCAAAGAATTTCTTCATAAAACTTTAACACATGCATATAATCATATTCTAGGACTCATAATAATCATAAAGTAAATATTTTGATGTCAGATTTGTGGTCCCAAAACCATCATTCCGAATAGGCCCTATTTCAGGATCTTACAAAGCATTTGCATATATGTAAACGAAAGTTACAATCTGCTACATAAATATGACTATGTGTGGTAAGCATGTATAGGAAATTACATGTTGGGAAGTATGATTCTATGCTAGGTACGAGTGAAATCTATATCAATGTATCCATGATGTTAAATGAATGATGCATGACAAAGTATGGTTGGAGAGAAAGGAGTTCGAGCAAAGTACAGGGAAAATATGTGATATGATAATAGTCCCCGCCATGGTGCTTTGATGATATCTGTCAGGATAGTAAACACGAGAGGGCTAGTGTGGCAAGATATGTGGAAAGACCATGGTCATTACCCATTCTAGAAATGGCAGATGAGACGCATTTGTCTACTAGGGTTTTTGCGTGACCAAGACGATAATGGGCAAAACTCAGGTGATGTTGACTTTAGGAAAATCCATATTGCTAAACACGACTGTTTATGCAATGCTTTAATGGCAAACAAAACAAGCTTATGTGGCTAGTTATCTGAAAAGTCTATGTGGCGTATTATTTAGGAAGCCTTTGTGGCTAGTTACTTGGAAAGCCTATGTGGTGTGTTATTTGGGAAGCCTTTGTAGCTAGTTATCTGAAAAGTCCATGTGGCATATTATTTGGAAAGCTTTTGTGGCAAGTCCTCTAGAAAGCCTGTATGGTGAATTCTATAACACCTAAGAGGTGAGTTCTTAGTTTACCTTTGTGGCGATATCAGGTCATGCATTTGAGGCATTTTCTAAAAGATTTCTCGAAATTATACTCGAGTGATGAATCCACTATAGTAACCTGCCAGGAAAGAGAATTTGATATATTTGTAACTATGGGTAGTGTAAGTGTCTACCCAACCTGGGAATTCCTAGGTGATATGTCAAAGTCATCTATGATTTTATTAGATGATCTAAAATATTGCATTCATTGAAAAAGGTTCGAGGTTTGGATCGACTTAGAGATACAGTGTGATTAGAATTCTCTCAGCCGCCAGAACCAGTATAAGAATCTACCAAGAGTAGTATCAACATGTATATCATTTTAAGAAAATGCATCCAACTTTTATCTTCAAAAGGGATTGTAAGATAGAATCCGCAATATGGTGTGAAGTTTCTGATCTGCTCATTATACGAAATGTGTATAAAATGGTTGGGTGTAGAGATGGGCTTATAGTTATCCGCTAGGAATTAGACAAGTACCAGTCAAAGTTTTAAAAGAAGTCCAGAATCTTCAACTAGAGGAACCCAACAATAATATTAAAGGTAATATTGATTGAGACTCACTAAGTTCCTTTAAACTTACATGCATCTATCTGTAGTGCAGGTTCTTGGAATTGAACCAATGCACTAGGAGGGAACAAGCCAGGAATGCACCAAGGTGGCAGTTCGAAGAGCGATATTATGCATACAAAATGAGACTCTTGGAAATATGGTGAATAGTATTCTTCATCATGATTAAGTTTGTTTTACAAAAATTTAAGTTGTAATGTCTTATACAGCTTTTAAAAACCTATTGTATTTAATAATATTTCTTTTAAAATCTTTTGACTTAGAGAAGACAATAAATAAATAAGAAATATGTTTAGTATGGATTTCTCCAGTTGTAAAATTTTTGTTAAGTATTGTGGCATCCTATATCTAGGTCCGAAAAATCAGATCAGGTATAGGGTGTTACAGTTTATTGGTATCAGAGCTTTTTGTTTAACAGATCCTTTAAAAGTTGAAATAGAGTCAGCCCTGTATGCAAGATACGCTGGACCTAGCTTAGTCCCTCAGGTAAGTTAATGAATTTAGTAATGGCAAATACTCTAGCACACTGTTAGTATTGATGAAGATGAGTCAAGTTGGAAAGATAGAAGATATTTCTTTTGATAAGAAAAAGAAAATGATACAAGTTGAAACTAGAAATTTAATACAAAAAAATAAAAGTATTCAATTTTCCTCATTAGTAGGTTAGTTGGTAGGTTCAGTAGGAACTCCTTCTAGCTAGGGGCATTCTTAGGGGACTTCTTCAGGAGCATCAGAATCTTCCAAATCTGCTTCCTCTATTTCTGGCTCTTTGGAGATGAAGAAGTTAGTCGATTGCCTCCATTCCCTCTGGAGCTTCTCCCAGCCTTTGCCTTCAGGGTTATAAACATAAAAGTTCAGGGACTCAACTGTGACCTTCTATAAGAAGTTGAAGTTAACTTGACTTAGATTGAGAGGACTTATAGAAACTTGGGCATGAAGGACCAAGCGGGATCATAGTATAGGCAAGGACTCTCCCAGATTTTGCTTAATTTCCTCCTAGTATTTCTTCAGAGCTTCCTCGTTGGATTGGCATAGATGTTCCATCTTTGATTATTGTTGTTGGTCTTGATAATTGAATTTCTCCTTCCAAAAGGACTCTCTAGCCCTTAATTGATTGACTTCTTCCTCCATCTACTTGGCACAGATTCTTAAACTTTTAAATTTGGCTTTCTAAGAAGAGACAGAAAAGTCAAGCTCCTTAATCTGGCTTATAGCTTCCACATGACTTTGGCGTAGTTGAGCTAAGGACTATTAGCCATAATGCACATTTCTTCTAAGCCCACCAGTTTTATGTTGTTTTGATTGAAAGTCTCTTAAAGAACCTAGCTCTTAAGCCAGTATTCAGCTACGGTAAGAGAGGGATATTACCCCGGCCTTATAGATCTCACCATGCGAAGAGTTTAACCGCTTCCCCAAATGAAGTAGTAATGAATAAGGAACCAAGAGGAGCCTTTGGCTGCCTTTGGTGTATTGTCTCTAGAATGATTATAGTCGCAGGTGGATCCATGGTATGGATTAGAGAGTCTGCAGAGTTGACGAACTCTACAGCATAACAAAATCAGAAAAGAGGGGAGGAGCAGGATGAAGGACAAGAGTAGGAAGAGTGATGCTCTCAAGGGAGCAAGCCCTTTTTTAAGTCCACGACGAATCAATTTTGGCCAATCACTGCCCTCGATATCCTGGGTGATTTACTCCACCCTTGGCTTTTTCTAAGTATTACTAGTCATTGTCCTTGATGGCACGATGGCAACACATTAATTCTTACGCACTACATTTAATAATGCCAAGGCGTCCAAATTGGCTGCTGGAATAGGCGAGGAGCTACTAGATGTACAAGAAGGAGAAGAAGATCCAGCAACAACAGGAGAGTTTTCCTGGTTAGGAGAAGGACCGGAAGATGTACCATAACTAATAATGTTCCAATGGCATAGACATAGTCCACATATCTCATAGAAGAAAAAAGAAGGTTCCCTCAGTCTACATGTCTCACAGAAGAAGGAAGAAGGCTCCCTCATCCTCCCCACTAAAATTAATGTCAAATCGTCACTAGGGTTCTGAGGCCAGGCCACCTAAGCAGAAGGAACATTATAGGAATCCGCCCATAGTAAAAGGTCATGTAACACCCATTAATGATTTAACATTAAAATTCCACTAACTATAGGCATAAATGTCCATCCATTAATCCAATGGTTTAATAACATCATAAGGACTTCCATCTTTTAATTTCATAGCAATCAAACACTTTTAACATATAGCATGCTACTTTTGCATTTTACGCAATTAAGTCTTTTTCTCAAATTAACCACTTAAACAATAAAATTAGCACATGAAACTTTCATACATACGTATTCACATGTTGTACACAAATAAAATAATATTAAAATTATTTTACGACCTCAGATTTGTGGTTCCAAAACCACTGTTCCGATTTAGCTAAAACTGGGCTATTATAGGTCATTCTTCCGATGACCATTTGGACTCAACCCTTGTAAGAAGTATAGAAAAACATTTCGAATAGTAATGATTTCCCCCAACTCTAGTGTACTCCCATTCTTTAACTGCTTAAAATGCTTCCAAGCAACTTTTAAATCAACATGTTGGCGTTGTAGGCAAATGTTGATTTGTCGTAATCCGGTGTAGTAGATTAGACTAGTTATTGCACCTTACGAGCTTGAAAACAAGCAATTTTAGTATATTTGAATTATGTTTTATTCAGTTTTAATAAGTTAATAAAATGTGCAAGATTAAGTTTTTTATTGACCTTAAGGGTTGAATTAGGCCTAACGGTGAGCTAACGCACTTTGTGAGTGTGAAAAAGAACTTTAAAAGGCATATTAAACTGATATTGGTTGCTACGTCGCAACACGAGATGATATATGTTATGGCATAGGGAAAAGAAAGGAGAAACCTCAAGACTACCTTCAATGTCACAACACAGCCAGAGGGTGTCATGACATACCCCTTAAGATATCCCAAGAGTACACTGACTGCTATGTCACAACATAGGTCCTGGTGTGTTGTGACATCAAATCCAGGACCAAAATTAAATACGAAACAGGGGCATTTTGGTCTACAAAATCAAACTTAAAGCTCTGGAACATCAATTAACTTAGGGTTAAGGATGACGGCCACCTAACTTTATAAATAGGCTCATTTGGTACATGTTATAGACATCATTCACTTAGCCTAGATTCTCTCTTTTAAACTTAGTTTAGTTTTCTTGCTTTCTTAGGCTTTTAGAGTCTATTTTCAGTTGTTATTTGTTAAAATATCTAATTTGTGGAGATCATCAAACTCATTGGAATCATTTTCCTTCTTTAATACAAATCAGGTGTTTTCTTAAATTCTACAATTTAATCCGTTTATCATGTCTTTATTTACATCAACTTTATATTGTTTGTGAAAGCTATGAGAAACTAATCCTCCTACGAGGGATTAGCGAGTAGAGGTATGATCTATTAACTATTTTGAAGGGTTACTCAATGGATTAGCTATTTGGGAAAGGAAGAATGTGAAACAAACCTTAGGCCTAACAACCCCAGAAAGTCATCAAACTGGGAATTAACCCAAAATTGGTATTGCCCATCCGTGAACACCTTCACCCCAAACCAGTCTAGACTGTGAGGTCAAAAGATAAGTAGTCCTTACTAACTCGTTATGTTAGTTGAAGACTGAAAGATCCTATTAGTGTAGTTACTACTGATTGACAAGTAACCCGAAACGACAGTTGACTGGGATTACCGAAGCGAGCTAATCAACCATAATCAATATTTGATTCACTCTACTCTTCTATCTCTTGAACTTTATTTCTTTTATGTTATTTTATTTTTTGATTATAAAAACCCTAAAAAGCCTTTTATTTTGTTCTCCTACTATAACTGATTTAAAGTACTAATTAGATCTTTTAGTGTTTAGATTAGAATTAATCTAGCACTCGTCTCCCTTGGGTACGAATCCCGGAGTACTCACCTACTTCATTGTAAAACTATATTACAAATTGATCCATATACTTGTAGATACCACCTTGTATTTCTACATTTTATTGTAGTGTTCACAGTCTGGATGTTGGTATGTCCAGAGACAGTCAAGTTGTTGGTGTCGTTGCTGGGGAAGCAATGTCGCTAGTTTAATTTTAATTTTTGCGCGTAAAAGAATAATTAGGAAAATTTTAAGTTATAGATATGATTTTATGTTATTTTATTTTATTTAATGTTACTAATCTTTTCTTTTTAGGCTTAGTGTATGACTCGTAGTAGGGGTACACCTATTGTAGCAGTCACATATCAAGTAAAAGTAATCCGAAGAAATTGCCGACCACAATAGTAGCGGTAACAACAGATGCAAGATCCACCCCCACCTGCTACAAGTAATGTGCCATGTGAAAATCCACTGTTCAGTGATGTTCACGATAATGGCCTAGGAAACCAACCCATACCACAGCTTCCTGCAAATGTACATATGGCTCGGAACGAAAGAACTTTAGGGGATTATGCCTTACCAAGTCTAGACATGGTTCAAGAAAGTATAACAAGGCTGACGATCACAACTAATAAATTCAAGATCAAATCGACAATGATTCAGATGATCCAAAATAATCTACAGTTTAGGGGCACGATGATAGAGGCCCCTAATCAGCATTTAAAACAATTGCTCAAACTCTGTGATACTTTTAACTATAAAGGGTCACTGATGATGCTATTCATCTTCAATTCTTCCTCTTCTCTTTGATTGATAACGCCTTTTCTTGGTTAGACTCGTAGGTACCTGGATCTATCACGACATGGGATGAACTCACTGGAAGGTTCTTATAGAAGTTTTTACCAATTAGCAAACCAGTTAACCTAAAAAGAGATATTACTATCATTAGACAGATTGAGGGAGAAAGTTTCTCTGAGGTGTGGGAACATTTCAAAATATTGATTCAAAAATGCCCACACCACGAATTTCCTAAAGGTATGCAATTACAGGTATTTCATAACAGGTTGGATGCGAACGCACGATCTGGATTAGATGGAGCAGCAAGAGGAGCCTTAATAAACAGGACTTACGAGGAAGCATCTAAAATTATTGAAAATATAGCTTTAAACTCCTGTCAGTGCCCGATTGAATTCTTCACATACGGCCAGAAACATGTTACGATAAAGACCATCTACGAAGATGACAAGTATCAGTAGATAGTGAAAAGACTTACCCGTATGAAATATGCTTCCATACCGTCTATGCATGGAGGAGACAAATCACTCTTCCACTAACTCAATAATCCTACTAAGGATGTAAGTTACATGAAGAATCAAAATGAAAACCCTTGTTCGAATACATACAATTCGAGTTGGAGGGACCACTCAAACCTGAGATGGGTAGGAAATCAAGGAGGAAGTAACAGCTTAAGTCAAGCTAAAAATACTAATTATCAACCTCCTTATTTGCAAAAACCTTAGAATAGGGTCAACCCAAGTGAACATACTACATATGGTCAACTTCTAAATAGAATCGAGGGAGAAATGCAGTCAATAAGAATGAATGTCAAGGAAGTGCAATCTGAGTGCACCAATTCAAAAAGAACATTGATTAAACTCGAGGATCAAATGAGCCAATTGATGAGCATGATAGGTGACATGAAAAGGAAAATTGGCACAAGTATTCCCAACAATACAGAAGACGATCAACGTAGGGAATGTAAGGATCACATGAAAGTGATTGCACTCTGGTCGGGCAAAGTACTAAGTAGCCTAGAAACTACAACTCCAAAGAAAATTACGTGAAATAATGACGATCCTCAAGAGAAATCCTTAAAGGCACAGATCAGCAAGAAGAGGTAACCATACAGTACCGGAAACAGAGAAGGAAATAACTAAAGATTTTGCCGATGCAGAAATCCTATTCTCCTCAAGACTAAAGGAAAAACAAAAGTGAGACGAGGTTGAATTCTTAAGTTTCCCAAACTTGTTCAAAAAAATAAATGTTAACCTACCCTTAGTCTAGTTAATAGAGAAAGTTCCTAAGTACGCCAAGTTTTTAAAGGAAATTATGTCTAGGCGTAGGAAAATTAAGGTAAGTGAACAAGTTAGTATAAGCGCTTCTTGTAGTGCTATTATCTCAAGACGACCTCCCTAAAATTTAAATAACCTAATAAGTTTTACTATTCCTATACAGATAAGGAGCATTTATTTTAATAGAGAGCTCTATGTGATTTAGGAGATAGTATTACTTTGATACCTTTATCTGTCTTTGAAAAACTCATGTTAGAGGATCTTAAAAATACAAATATAACACTATAGTTGGCCAATAGATCTTTATTTCATCTAAAAGGTATACTAGAGGATGTATTAGCCAAAGTGCGCAATTTCATTATTCTGGCAGTGTAACACCCCAAACCCGGCCTAGAAGTTAGGCCTGAATCTAGCGTGTCACATTGAAGTGTTTTTCGAAAACCATGTTCTCATTGAAAACCCTTCTTACTACTCAAAACCTCTGGCCATTTTAAAACTTGTGAAACGTTAATTCCCTTAAAACCTTACTTGCTGCGAAGCTTACTTTTAAACAGTTGCGGAAATGTGATATTTTGAAAACCAGTTGTTGTTTTGGAAAATCGTGCCCTACTTATAACAGATATTAAGCATACTAAATAAATTCCCCACATAAAAAGGTTAAGAAAATAAAGAGGCCTAAATACAACCAAATCAAAAACCAAAGTGCTTAACTAAATAAACGAAATAGAAAAACATGTGCAGTTGTGTGGTTGTCTCTGAGTCCCTCTGCGACACCGACCCACCTAACGCTGGGGATTACCTGCATAGTTAATAAACAGGGTGAGTTTACGAAAACTTAGTGTGTAATCCCCTTACAAGAGTAACAGTCAGTAAACAGACAGAATTTAGAATCAATTTTGGCCGGAGCCCATTACAGTAACAGTACAGTCCAGTTCAGAGCATACGTGTGGCAAAGCTCGTTACAATATCATTTGGGTCACAGCCCATAACAGAATCAATTGGGCCTAGCCCATCTTAGCCTCAGTTGGGCCAAAGCCCACATCGCAATAATATCACAATAATACCATACATGCAATGCTGTGCAACCCACCCCAATAATCCAACCGCTACACACCAACTCCATCCCCCGGTACACATTATGGCGGGATATAAATATCGACCCACTCATCTGATACACATCAATGGTAGCCCAGTTGCGGTACTACCTTCATTGCAGCAAGATGCTAATCAAATATTAGGCTTAATAGCCATCGGTGGACACGGTCGTCAAGCAACCTCGCGATCCTCATATACTTCCTCCATTTCATAATTCCCAACCCATACAATATGTCGTGTATGTCATGCTCAATCATCATACGTGTATGCAGAATGGCCATACTTAGTAATAGTCTTTTAAACATATATTAAGAGCATTTCAGTCATACTACCACAGTCAAGTCAATTAATACGCAGTCATACATTCATAATCAAATCAGTCAAATTCGAAGTCTAAGTCGGTCATTTACCCTCAAGGGCAAAACAGTCATTTTACCCTATAAGGGTATGTCAGTCATTTTACACTACAAGGGTATTTCTGTAATTTTACAAATCGAGGGTATTTTGATAATTTTACAAATCGAGGGTGTTTCAGTAATTTTACAAATCGAGGGTGTTTTGGTAATTTCAAAAATTGGGGTATATCGATAATTTTACAAATCAAGGATATTTCAATAATTTTACAAATTAGGGGTATTTCGATAATTTTACAAATCGAGGGTGTTTCGGTAATTTCACAAATTGGGGGTATTTCGGTAATTTTACAAATCAAGGGTATTTCGATAATTTCACAATTGAGGGTATTTCGATAGTTTTACAAATCAATGGTATTTCAATAATTTCATAATAGAGGGTATTTCAGTAATTTTATAAATCGGGGGTATTTCGGTAATTTTACAAATCGAGGTTATTTCAGTAATTTCTCTTTATTATGGGTTTATTACTTACCTTGGCCCGTTAACAAGTCCTCGTTAGCTAAAGTGAACAGATACTATGCACCAGGTAGGATTCTAGAGAAGAGGAGGTGAGTCATTAAGACCGCTAAGTACCAAGCTCTCCCTAGATCTAATCCTAGACATGCATATACCCATTGCCACACCTTAACCATATGATTCGTCCACGATCGTGATTTCAACAGGACCAAGGCGGCTATCCATTGATATAGTTAGCCCACATCTGTATTCTAATTCTTCCTTAGACAAGATCAAATTAAACCAAGATTTTTCCATAGAGCTTTCTTGCCTCTATTTCCATGAAAGTACAGTAGATGAATAGTCATTCGATGAAAAATCAATTGAATATTTTATTTCCTATCAGAATACGCATACTAGATACAATCACTAGGGTTATTAACGAACAATGAGTGAATATTGAAAGAAACGATTCTCTTTTGTGAGAACTTAGAGTAGCAGTTCATTATATAGGATAGGATAGAGCTCTTTTTTCTTTTGAACTAGAAATATCAATTTTCAATTAGAAATAGTGATTTCCCCATGTTGTGTAAAATTCGCACTGAAAAAATTGAAAAAAAAAATTCTCCTATCAAAAACCTTTTTCGTAAAATCTCGTCTACTAATACAATAAGTTTCTATTCCAACACGGAGCGAAAAGGACAACATACAGGATGGATAGAAAAAGTTGTGATGCTTGGCTCGATCCATGATCCGAAACCATGGTATATAGGATAGAAAAGAATACACCAATCCTAAGGATCCATACATAGGATTAATTATGGACCTAGGAGAAAATTTGAGTTGTGTTTAGTCTTTTATTTTTTTATTTAAGATCTTATATATCTAGATAAAAATAAATCTATCAAAAATAAAGACAATAGAATCGGCTCAATCCTTTTAGTAAAAGATTGGGCCGAGTTTAATTGCAATTCAACAAACCGACAGTACTTACTGGATTATAAAGTATCCATTGCTTCGAATTCAAATTGGATTTATGAAGTTGGTTTATCTAATTTATCCACAGCGTCGAATTCAAATTTGATCGCCTTCCATACTTCACAAGCAGTAGCTAGTTCAGGACTCCATTTGCTAGCTGCACGGATAATTTCATTACCCTCGCGGAAGGTCACGTCCCTCATTACGAGCTTGTACACATGCTTCTAAAGCTACTCAATTAGCTACGGCACCCGGTGCATTTCCCCAAAGGTGTCCTAAAGTTCCTCCATCGAATTGTAGTACAGAATCATCTCCAAAGATCTTGGTCAAAGCAGGCATATGCCAAACGTGAATACCCTCTGAAGCTACGGGCAGAACACCTGGCATAGAAACCCAATCTAGAGTGAAATAAATACCACTGCTTCGATCTTTTTCAATAAAATCATTACGTAGTAAATCAACAAAGCCCAAAGTTATGTCCCTTTCTCCTTCAAGTTTACCTACTACTATACCAGCGTGAATATGATCTCCACCATACATATGTAAAGCTTTAGCTAGTACACGAAAGTGCATACCATGATTCTTCTGTCTATCAATAACTGCGTGCATTACGCGATGGATGTGAAGAAGTAGACCATTATCTCGGCAATAATGAGCCAAGCTAGTATTTGCAATGAACCCACTTGTTAAGTAGTCGTGCATTATGATAGGAACTTCCAATTCTCTAGCACACATGGCCCTTTTGATCATTTCTTTACATGTACCTACAGTAGCATTCAAGTAATTCCCTTTGATTTCACCTGTTTCAGCTTGTGATTTATAAATTGCTTCGGCACAAAATAAGAAAGGGTCTCTCCAGCGCATAAATGGTTGGGAGTTCACATTCACATCATCTTTGGTAAAATCAAGCCCGCCACGTAGACATGCATATACCCATTGCCACACCTTAACCTTATGACTCATCCACGGTCACGATTAATTAATTATTTAAGTTTTATGTCTGCTTGAGTAGGTACCAAAAACTAGGTCCACAACCCCTTTACTAAACTCAAACAGAAAAATAAATACTCCATTGCCCATCCCAAGACTTGAACCTTAGACCTCACAGTTACACAACACGCCACCTTGCCACTCCACCACAAGCTCTTTCTATGTCATATTTTATCCTCAATTAAATATAAGGTCTATAGGCCAGAGTCTAGGTTCCTTTAAAAGGAAAACCAAAATAAATTGCAAGAGCCAACACTTGAACCCAGGCTCCCTTGCAACCTTAATGACGTCACAACTACTAGACCACAAGCTTCTTTGTGTCATTTATTTACCACAATAATTTAAAAGGCCTTCATCCAAGCACCTAGGGTTTATATTCATTTATTACCAAAATTTTTGCTAAAGCCCAGGTTTGAATCCAAGATTTCTCCAACACTTCTCAGGGCCATTAACCACTAAAGTAGACATTTAATTGTGTCATTTCCTTGTACAACTAAATGCTTATATACAACCTCCTTACGGACACATACTAAAGGCCCAATACTTTTAGGACCAAATTTGGGGTGTTACAAGCATATTTCATGGTGCTTGAATTTGAAGAAGATCATAAGATACCGATCTTAATAGGTAAACCTTTCTCGGTAACTTCTAGATCCACCATTAATTTAGAGAAAAATGAAATGACTATGAAAAGCAATGGTGAAGCTAAAACTTTTAAATGTGGCCATCAACCAAGTGAGGAAGATAGGAGGAAGTTAGGGGAGCAATGCAAAAAAGTTATTTATCTCTAACATTCCGGAGTTAAGAGAGATGCTTCCTTTTATGTATGTAGAAAGAATAAACAGGTTTAAGGAAAGGGACAAGCGAGCATAGGTGGATTGGCATGATGGAAGATGGACTAATACTGATAAAACAGAAGAATCATCCATTGCTGAATTGATAATACTATCGGATGAATCTGGCGGTTAAACTAATAAATATTTGAATTTCCTAACTGTTGAAAATTACTATATATTTAACTAATAGTCAAGTTTAGATGTTAAATTTTATTTGATAGATGTTCATTCAAGACTGAGACATCCTCAAAGATGGAAATTTAAGCTGACACAGAGTCAGTGCCACAATACGGCAACCCCATCTCACGACACTTTGTGTAGAATGCAGAACTGAAGAAACCAACTCGATGCCGCGAAACCACACTCCTATTTCACAACATGAAGGATAGTCTCCCCGAATTTCCAAACTAAAATACGTGTCGTGACACAAAACCTTTATGTCGCGACATTGCTACAATTTTCTACAAGTTTAACCTGAACCATTCACAAAACCCGATGACCTAACCCTTAATTTACCCAATTTTAAACCCCCAAAACACTTATTTCTTAACCTAAAAACATTAACTCTTATTTAAATATCCTTTACCTCATTTAATCTCTTAAACATTCCCAAATACCTTAAACCTTAACAGTCATTCTTCCCTTTCTCTTTTTAATTTGTTTGGAAAAATTGTTTCTTTCAATCTTACTTGTGAAGGGCAAGAACGAAACCACTCTAGGGAACGACGAGTAAACAAAAATATGATAAGAAATCCAACAGCTCATACAAGGTTAAGGGTTCCTATATTAATTTTTATTGTTCTATTGAAATAAACTGCTTGATTTGTTCATTAGTTAGTAACATTAGATATCATGCCACCTAGAAAAGTTAGACGAACTAATGAACCAAAACCATCGACAGTTCCAAATCCCTCTAATTTTTCAAACCCAAAGGCTGAAAATATTTTATTGAACTTCAAGGAAAAACTTTTATCCAAGAGAGAGGATTTGATCCATGTATGACTTTGTGTAAGGAAATATGGCCTTTAGTCAAATATCATAGCTGGGAACATTTCTGGACAATCCCTAAAGATAATGTTGTATTCCCCATTGTTCAAGAATTTTATGCATCATTACAGGACAAAGAGTTTAGGAGCACTGAAGGTCATATGTAACAATCAGTGCTTGTGCGAGGGAAAAAGGTGCAAGTAACCCTTCGAATTATTTGCAACTTCTATAATGCTCTATACTATGAGAATGATTTTATTGACGAAACTAATTTAGAATATTTCTAGGACATAGATATGGATAACAATATAAACTTTTTAATTGAAGGAAGGGGTGAATGGAAATATCGTTCAAGTACCAATGTTCTTGTGTCCTTTCATCAAGCTATTATGTTTCTAGAAGCTAAGATTGAGCATTCAATTTGTGAATAATACCTGCTTTAAATGTTTCTAACACTAATACCTTTAGAACAGTTTTACTTAATGCTACTTTTCAAAAAAAAAAACACAAGTATGGATCAGCAAATGGATCCACCAGTACACGAAAAGATGCATTAGTGGACAGAAAGTGGGAGTTTTCTTACCCCATCTAGTGTCGGACTTATGCAAAAAGGCAGATGTACCTATGACATCCACTGAGCAGTTATTGAAACATTCTCGAAGTATCACCGAGGACACCTTGTTCCAACAAAACATTGAGCTATGAACCAAACAGATAAAAGATTGAAACAGTCTACAGCAAGAACTAACAGCTACACTAACTTCATCACAAATGTTGGCACAAGCTCAACAGGAAGTTGGTAAGAGTAGTCATCCAAAGTTAGATTGGATGATTCAATGGATGCAAGATTCGGGACCAAGTTTTCATGAATTTTCTAGGCAAAACAACATTTGAGTCCCCAATTATATACCTGACATGTTTGGACAAACAAATATGAAGCAAGAAGAAGAAGGGCAAGAAAGTGAGGAGGACGAGGAGGATGATGGAAGTGAGGAGATGGATTTTGAAGAGAATGACTGAACATTTTTATTTTTTGATGATTTTGATTTCGACTTTGTCCGAATAGGATTAATAAGTAGATTTTTAAGTTTCGTTACATTTTTTTTAGGTTTTCTATGTAGGAACCCAATACAAAGAAGACACAAAAAATTTGAGCTTTACATGACAAAAGGAGGTAGCACCCACCATTAGCAGTTGGAGGGACTACAATCAATCGGGTACCTGCTCTCCTTATCTATTTAATAGCAACACATTGAGGATAATGTGTCAAACAAAGAAAATGTGTTCTAATTTTTTTTTCTTGTGTGCTTGAGCTTGTAGAAATACAAGTGATTGGTTAGGAGCATATACATAGGTTACTTCTGTTTACAAATAAATTTGGCATGATGGTAGGTGATTTTAAATATTTGATTATTAGACTACTAAGTTCTAAACGTTACACTGTAAATAAGTATTAAGCAATCAACTTTACCAAATGATTTAGAAAATACAAGGAAACGAGCATGCTTGTAACACCCCAAACTCGGCCTAGACATTATTGCCGAATCTGGCGAGGTCACATGGAATGGAATTTGAAATCGAACTTATCGAGTAAAAACTGTCTCCGATTATTATCATCTATTTATCTCTCATAAATTTTATTCATTTAAAAACATAATTTGTAGTGGAAGCTTTTAAAACTGTGATATTTGAATAACATCGTTCGCGTTTAGGAAAACGTCATTTTGAATTGAACCAAGCCTTTGTTAATTTTTTAGTTTCGAAATCCATAAAAAATAGTGAAAATCCAAAGTAAAAGCAACAGTCCAAAAGTGCAACTTACATAAAAAAATAACCCAGAAGATAAATAGGAAATAAATAACATAACTGAAATTAAAATAATTCAAAAATCATGTAGTCACCACCGAGTCCTCCGCCGCACCGATCTGTCTAAGTCTGGGGATTACATGTACAGATAAAACAAAAATGGGTGAGTTTATGTAAACTCAGTGTGTAATCCCCATAGAAAACCTGCATACAGTCAAATAACAAACAGTCAAATGCAGTTTAGGCCTAAGCCCATTTCAGTTTCAGTACCTGTTCGGGCTTTAGCCTATTTTAGTTTCAGTATCATATATGCATTATGGCCTAAGCCCATCACAGTAATAGTACTAGATATACATTAATCAGCAAATAGAGTCCTACCCAACCAGCCTCTATACACCATCTCTGTTCATCCCTGCACTCCATATGGGGTTTAAAACACCCATCCATCCCTACACTCCAAATAGTATCGAATGCGACAGATAATCAGTAAATTGTAGCTAAGATGCCAGATAATCATCATGCTAATACATGAATATTAGATATACATACAGTTCAGTATTCATTCATATAACCATCATGCTCAATACATACATCATATATACGGTTCACGCAATTAAGGGTCTAAGTAGTGCTTAGTGAACCTACAGTAGGTTCACAGTCGACTTGGGCGACCTGTGCAGCCTTAGAACACATTTTAATTAAATGGGCTCACACGCCCATGTGGCTTGCTCATGTGGATCACACGACCTGGCCCACAATCCCACACGTCTGTGTAGACAACCCATCTGGGCCTAGATGGACCAAACCAGTCTAGCCTACGTGTCGCATATGGCCTACCTGGCCATGAAACGGTTGAGTCTTGCACGCACGGCCTAGACTTATTGATCACACACTCGTGTCATGGCAAACGACCAACCACACGGGTGACCACGCAGCCTAGTGGGGTTTTTGGCTTTCACTGAAACCCTATTTTTTACGTTTTCGAGTACACACCTTGTATCGATTCGATGCTAATGCAACAACGAACACTCTAGAACCTAAAAATTCACATTCCATCGCTCAAAATCAGTGTTACTAATGAAACTTAAACAAAACTATAATGTAATGTTCAACCTAAAACCTTAAAAAAAACCCTTACCTTCGATCGAGTAACCAGAATTCCATGAACCTAAGTCTCAAAATAGTGATTATGAATCCCTGGATCTTCCCCTAACCAACATTTAACGACGCACATCAATAAAAGCTAACAACTAAAATAAAACTACATTACTCATCTTACCGAATTAAAACGTGAACTAATGTTGCACAAGAAAGAGACGGACTGAAGAGAAGATAAAAAATAAAAGATGGCAGCGAGGAAGAGAAAAAATAACGGAAAAGAGGAGAAAGAAAAAGGAAGAGGTAAAATTTGGCAAAGAGAGGAGAAGAACAACAATATTTTTTTTTTGCAGAGAGAATTTTTGGACACCAAAGAGTTTTACCAAATCCCCACTACATCCAAACCCTTATTTTTCTCCCTCAAATCCTACTAACCATCCACAACTCAGAGTCCACCATCAACACAACTCTAGCCGAAATTAGGGGAAAATATACTACCCCTTGCTGTCACAGAGAATCGAACACAGGACCACCAATGCACCACTTAACCACCAGCCCAGCAGGCCCATTCTGATATATGCTTACAAATAATTAAATAAAAGCCTACTGAGCAAGAGTGAGGCTCCACTTAGAAAAAAATTAAAAACTTTTTCTAAAGTAAGACTTGTACTCAAGACCTCTCACACACTCCCAGAACATTTAGCCACTCAAATAGATGCGCATTTGTGATACATTTTCACCTAAGCAGAAATAAGAATTTTGGAGCGCTACAATACTAGTATGAATGATAAATGGTTGAATGTGAGTTTGTTTGGTGGATTAAATTTGTGCATATTGAGATATTCAAGGATGACCTAAGGCATTGTTTGGAACATATCCAGAGCCAAAACGCTAACCTATTGATGTCCACCATTAGTATTGATTTTTAAGCATAATGACACTTTTTGATGAACATCATTACAAACCCCAAGCCTAAAAATGATAATTTTTATTTGCCCTTTCTTTTTGGTCTTGCACTCCACGAATATAGACATCAAGCCATACATATTGAGGGTTAAGTTTTTAGATATATCACAGTGGAATTGTAAAAATAGAGTGAAATAGGAAAGATTGGTGTGATATAGGAGCTATAGGTTAGCTTGAAAGCACAAAACAAAAAAAATTCAAAAAGAAAAGGCAATACTAGTAGCAAAAGTTCTCAAAAAATAAACAAAGCATTCTTGAGTGAGATGAGCTGAAAAAGAAAGTCACAAAGTCACAAAAGAAAGAGAAACTCGTTCATTAGTGTAACAGCTCGGTTTTAGCTAAATAGGAATAATGGTTTCGGGACCACAAATCTAAGATTGGAAAATTATTTTAAAATTATTTTTGGTGTTTACAGTACGTGATTATATATGTGTGGAACATTTGGATGCTTAATTTGAGAAAATGACTAAATCGCGTAAAATGCAAAAGTTACATTCCATATGTTAAAAGTGTCAAATTGCTATGGCTTAATAAATTTGAAGTCCTTATGTTGTAAATAGACCATGGATAGTGGAGATGGACATAAATGACCATCTATTATGTGTTATTATATGTTTAATTTAAAGGTTAATAAGGTAAATTGGTTAATAGGTTATAATAGTTAAAACAAATAATAAAATTATTTCTTTTCATCATCTTCCAACCAATTACAAGAAGAAAAAAGCCATTAACAAGCTTGCTAGGGTTTGGAAATTGCATGAACAAATTGGTATGTGATTTGAGCTTCATTTTTTATGATTTCTATGTTTTTGTGATCGTTACTTTGAGTACTAGCTAGCCCGTACCCTAATTTCTGAAATTGTTGATGATTTTGTGAAATACTATTGATGAATCCATGAGTTTTATGATGTTTGATGATGAATTAAACAAGCTTGGTGTTTGAAATACATGTTTTGTAAAGTGATTTTTGACAAAAATGTCAAATAGGGATTTATTTAAGAAAATGTGAAAATATGTGGTTAAATTGTGAAATAAATGACAAATATGGGCTGCTAGGGGTACTATGGTAATTTGACTAAGCATGGATTAAATTAAATTGTGTGAATTTTATATATTTGAGAAATAGGGACAATGATTGAGATGAATGGATTATAATTATGATTGCACAAATGTATGATTTATGTTGTGATTGATCGGTAATGCCTCGTAACTCTATTTTGATGACGGATACGGGTTAGGGATGTTACAGTTTATCGGTATCAGAGCTAAAATTTAGTCAATTCTAGGACTAGCGTAGCGTGTGAAAGTCTAGCTATACATGCCATATATATAAACTGCGATAGTTTGATGATTCCTGTCAGTTAAAATGTGTTTTTTTTATAGCAAATGGATCCCGATCGAGTCGTAGCTGGCGATGTTGAAAGTAATGCATCCGCTCCCATCCAAGGGGTAGTGCAATCTAATTCTAGGCTCGTAACTAGTAACCAAGGGGGTGAGACTAAGCAAGCCTTCTTTCAAATGATGAGTGAGTGGTTCACGGAGTTTGTTCAAACAAATCCGACTGTTCAACAACCTCCACCCCCACCTGTTTCTCAACAAGTCTCAGTTGTGTCGCAAGTGTTAAATCTGATTCGATTGAGTAAGCAGCCAGTGGATAAGATACGTAAACACGGGGAAAAAAAGTTTTGAGCTACAATTGATGATGATGCTGAGAGGGCTAAGTTCTGGCTCGAGAACACAATCAGAGTGTTTGATAAATTGCCATGTACTCTACATGAATGTATTAAGTGTGTTGTATCTTTGCTGAGAGATAATGCGTATCATTAGTGGAAAACGTCGATATCAGTGGTTCCTATAGCATGGGTTACTTAGGAATTCTTTTAGACTGAGTTTCGAAAAAAGTACTTAAGTCAAAGATTTCTCGATCAGAAACATAAAAAGTTTCTAGAGTTGAAGCAGGATCGAATGACTATGACCGAATATGAAAGAGAATTTGTACGTTTGAGTAAGTATGCTCCGGAATATATTTCCACTGAAGAGATCATGTGTAAACGATTTGTTAATGGGTTGAATGAAGATATAAAGTTGTTAGTCGAGATACTTGAATTGAAAGAATCTGTAGCACTGGTTGAGAGGGCTTGTAAAGCTGAAGATCTCAACAAAGAAAAGAGAAAGGTTGATTCAGAGGCAAAAGATTCGAGGAAGAGATCGAGAGTAAATCTTATCATTCCTTGTTAAAGAAATCTAGAGACTATTTTAACTGATCGGCAGCTTTAGTGGGATATCAGAATAGAGATCGCGAAAAGTAATACACCAACCCTAAAGCTCAACCCACATCGATATCGAGTGTGGGTAAGGTAAAAGATGTTAAACCCGAGTGTTAACAATGTGAAAGCATTTTGGAGATTGCTTGGTGAAAAATAATAGTAGAACTTATTACAGTTGTCGTTCACGAGATCACTTTATTAAAGATTACCTAGAGTTAGCTGAAAAAGATAATGCTCAGAACACGAGGCTGAGTAACACTACAATTAGAGGTAGACCACCCAGAAACACGGGAATGTGAGTGGTGGTAGATGGTGACATGAGACACTGCTGCGAGATCTGATGCTAGAGCACCTACACGAGCCTACACTATTTGCGCTCGCGAAGAAGCGTCATCTCTAGATGTTATCACCTGTACTTTTACTCTCTATGATACTAAAGTCTTTGCAATGATAGATCTAGGATCAACTCATTCGTATATATGTGTGAATTTAGTATCCAGTAAGACTTTTCCTGTAGAGTCTACTAAATTTGTAATTAGAGTATCGAACCCCTTAGGCAAGTGTGTGTTGGTTGATAAAGTGTGCAAGAACTGTCCATTGATAATTTGGGATAGTTGCTGGTTGATTTGCTGTTGTTTCCCTTTGACGAGTTTTATATAATCCTCGCTATGGATTGGCTAACGTTGCATGATGCTGTTGTGAATTGTAAAAGAAAGATGATAGATTTGAGATGTCAGAATAATTAGATTATCTAAATTGAGTCAGATGATCTGAATGGCTTTCCAGTAGTGATTTCATCGATGTTAGCTCAAAAATATGTGAGAAAGGGCTGTGAAGCTTACTTGGCTTATGTACTTGATACGAAAGTGACTGAAAAGAAGATTGAATCAGTTCTAGTGGTGTGTGAGTATCTAGATGTGTTTCTTGAAGAGTTACCAAGTTTACCACTAATCCAAGAGGTTGAATTTGGCATTGAGTTAATTCCGGGTACAACTCAGATATCGATAGCTCCGTACAGAATGGCACTAACAGAGTTAAAAGAAATAAAAGCTCAGTTGCAAGAATTAATCGATAGAGGATTTGCACGACCGAGTTTCTCGCCTTAGGGTACTCCCGTATTGTTTGTGAAAAACAAAGATGGCATGATGAGAATGTGTATAGACTATAGATAGCTTAACAAAGTGACGACCAAGAATAAATATCCTCTGCACAGAATAGATGATTTTTTTGATCAGTTAAAAGGGGCTACAGTGTTTTCAGAGATAGATTTGAGATCGGGCTATTATCAGTTGTGACTTAGAGACTCTGATGTGCCAAAGACTGCATTCAGAACGAGGTATGGTCATTATGAATTTCTAGTTATGCCTTTTGGATTAACGAATGCACCTGTTGTCTTTATGGATTTAATGAACCGTATTTTCAGACTGTACCTAGATCAATTTGTCATTGTGTTCATAGATGATATTTTGATTTATTCGAGAGATGAAACTGAGCATACCGAGCATTTGAGAATTGTATTACAGATTCTGCGTGATAAACAGTTATATGCAAAGTTCAGTAAATGTGAATTCTGGTTGTGTGAGGTTAGTTTTCTAAGGCATATTGCATCAGCATCAGGTATCCTAGTTGATTCGAGCAAAATTTCTGCAATAATAGATTGGAAGCCTCCGAGAAATGTATCCGAAGTCTGCAGTTTTCTGGGACCAGCTGGCGATTACCGACGGTTTGTAAAAAGCATTTCGATAATTACAACTCTGTTAACGAGATTACTTCAGAAAGATGTAAAGTTTGAATGGTCCGAGAAATGTCAAAAAAGTTTTGATCAGCTAAAGGTTCTTTTGACTGAAGCTCCAGTGTTAGTACAGCCAGAATCGGGTAAAGAATTTGTAATCTATAGTGATACATCATTGAATGGTTTAGGCTGCATTTTGATGTAGGAAGGCAAAGTCATAGCTTATGCCTCGACACAGTTGAAGTTGCATGAAAAGAATTACCCAACACATGATTTAGAATTAGCAGCTATTGTGTTCGTATTGAAGATTTGGAGTCATTATTTGTACGGTGAAAGACTTCATGTTTATTTAGATCACAAGAGTTTGAAATATCTGATGACTCAGAAAGATTTAAATTTGCAACAATGAAGATGGCTAGAATTGTTAAAAGATTACGAGTTAGTGATTGACTACCATCTGGGAAAAGCAAATGTTGTTGCTGATGCATTAAGCTAGAAATCTTTTTTCACTCTACGTACGATGAATACTCAAATAACTTCGTGTAATGATGGTTCAATTGTAGCCGAGTTGAAAGCGAGACCATTATTTTTACAACAGATTTGCGAAGCTCAGAAAGCTGATAATAAAATGTTAGTAAAACGAGCTCAATGTGATTCGAACCCTGATTCAGAATTTCAAGTTGACACTGATGATTGTTTGAGATTCAGAGGCCGAATATGTGTTCCAAGAAATTTACAGTTGATTCAGATGATTTTGAACGAAGCACATAATAGTCGTTTATCTGTTCATCCGGGAAGTACTAAAATATATAACAATTTGAACCAGCTTTACTGGTGGCATAGTATGAAATGTGACATTTCAAAGTTTGTTTCTAAATGTTTGATTTGTCAGCAAGTTAAAGCTGAGCATCAGGTACCTTCAGGTTTATTATAACCTTGCATGATTCCTGAATGGAAATGGAATAGAGTAACTATGGATTTTGAGTCGGGATTGCCCCTATCTCCAAGTAAGAAAGATACGATCTGGGTTATAGCTGACAGATTGAAAAAATCGGCTCACTTTTTTTCTAGTGCATACATATTTTTCGCTTGACAAGCTTGCTGAGTTGTACATCTCTGAGGTTGTGAGATTACACGTAGTACCCGTTTCTATTGTTTCAGATAGAGATCTGAGGTTCACTTTGAGGTTTTTGAAGAAACTGTAAGATGCACTGGGTACAAAACTACATTTTCGTACCGCATTTCACCATAGACAGATGGTCAATCCAAGCGAGTTATTCAGAGACTCGAGGATATATTGAGATATTGCATTCTTGAGTTCGAAGGCACATAGGAAAAATATTTGCCGTTGATTGAATTTACGTATAATAATAGTTTTCAATCGAGTATTAAAATGGCACCTTACAAAGCTTTATATGGTCAAAAATGTCGAACACCATTATATTGGACTGAGCTTAGCGAAAATAAGATTGACGGGGTCGATCTGATTAAAGAAATAGAAGAGAAAGTGAAAGTGATCCGTGATCGTTTGAAAGCAACGTCAGACCGTCAGAAATCATATGCAGACTTGAAATGGAAATATATCAATTATCAGATTGGGGATAAAGTGTTTTTTAAAGTATCTCCGTGGAAGAAAATACTTTGATTCGGTTGTAAGGGCAAACTGAGTCCGAGATTCATCGGGCCATATAAGATTATAGAGCTAGTTGGACCGGTTGCTTATCGGCTACCATTGCCGTCTGAGTTAGAAAAGATTCATAATGTATTTCATGTATCAATGCTTCAATGATACTTTTCTGATCCTTCGCATGTTATTTCCCCAATCGAAGTTGACATTCAGTCCGACTTATCGTACAGCGAAAAACTAATTCAAATTCTAGCTCATGAGATCAAAGAGTTGAGAAATAAAAGAACAACGTTAGTGAAAGTATTATGGCATCAACACGGGGTTGAATAAGCTACGTGGGAACCCAAGGATGCTATGAAAAAGCAATATCCAAACCTATTCACTAGTAAGATTTTCGGGGACGAAAATCCCTAAGGGAGGAGAGTTGTAACAGTCGGGTTTTAGCTAAATCAGAACATTTGGTTTTGGAATCACAAATTCGAGGTAAAAAAATTTTTTTAATATTATTTTTGGTGTTTACAGCATGTGATTATATATGTGTGGAAGTTTTGTGAAACAATTTTATCATTTGGATACTTAATTTGAGAAAAGGACTAAATCGCGTAAAATGCAAAAGTTGCATTCTATATGTTAAAAGTTCCAAATTGCTATGGCTTAATAAATGTGAAGTACTTATGTTGTAAATAGACCATGGATAGTGGAAATGGACATAAATGACCATCTATTATGTGTTATTTTATGTTTAAGTTAAAGGTTAATAAGGTAAATTGGTTAATGAGTTATAATAGTTAAAACAAACAATAAAATTATTTGTTTTCATCATCTTCTAGCCAAAATTACAAGAAGGTTGTGACAGCCCAAAATTGACCCTAGTCGGAAAGTGGTTTCGGGACCGCTAAACTGAGTCACCGAAATGTTTGAATGTGATATTTATTGTCTAGAGTATGTAATTATGAATGTGTGAAAATTTCAAGCTTTGATTTAGTCGATTGCATGTGAATTCAGTTAGTAGGATTTGTGTGACACTTTTGCAATGTGATAGGCTAATCTATAAGGATCTAATAGTGCATGTAATAAAAAGGGAGGACTTGCATGTCAAATTTCCCCCCTAATTAGTAGTGGCCGGCCATTCTATGAGTGGAAACATGTCACAAACATGTTATGTTAGTGAGGTATGTTAGGAAAAATAAAATAAGGAGTATGGGTAATAAAGAAATGGAAAAAAAAAAAGAATGTGTGTGAGTGTTCCCCCCATTGCCGTGAGTTAAAGAAAAGAAAAAAAAATTTGTTCATCCTTTTTCATTTCTTTTGGCCGAAAATTCTAAGGAAGGAGGAAGGAGTTCTTGCTTCATGTTTGGTTTGGAAGAGGATTAGGAGGAGGTTTGGCCATACTTGTATCTAGATTAAGGTATGTTTGAGGTTGTGCCATGAGATTCATGCATGTTTTTAGTTGCTAGCTTGAGTTCTAATTAGCCCATGGTTCAAATCTTTGCTATGTCTTGGGGATGATATTCGGCCTAGGTGGATTTTGTGTTAATGCCATTGCATGCTAAATATGAAGCTTGTTAATGATACATGTGATGGTGGATTGATGACTCTTGGATTTTCTTTTTAGCATTTTTGAGTGAGACATTAAGTTCTTTGTTTAACCATGACCAAAATTGAAATGGTTTGGTGTTGTGATGTATTCGGCCATGGTATATCCATAAGTATGATTTATGCTTATTGCATGGTAGGTAAGATTTGTGTTTTGGATTTATGTTCATGTTTAGTTATAATCAACTTTGAGATTCGGCTCTTGCACATATATATATATGTTTGCACATGACGTATTGGTATGACATATACAATATCTCAAGGTATATATTTACATATGATGGTGTTTCGGTTATGGAGTACAGGATGGATGCGTATTGAGTTATAATATGTAATGCATTAGTTAGTAAAAGGTATGCCATTTGTGTGTGGTATTGAGTATATAATTGGCCTCAACATAGACATGCATAATCGGCCACATGAATGAGTACATAGGTTGATGTGTTGTTCGGCCATAGGTAAGCATATTGAAGGCTTTATCTTGACTTAGAAAATTCGGCTAAGGAGAGTATTAACTAATGTGTTGAGTTTGATTCATGATTCCGTACATATGTGACTTTAATGTCTAATGAATATATGTGGGCCAAGTACCTTGAGTTCCTCTTTTCGATGCTCAAATGATTAAATCAATTTATTTGTTAAATTAAGCTCAAGAGCAAAGGGGAACTAAATCCGATAAAGGGAAGGAAAAAGTGGTCGAATAGCCATCGGAATCGTTCGACAACATCCGAGGTAAGCTTTCGAGTAATGGGACTTAAATTATGATTCGATTAGATTATGTCTTAAGTAAATCAAAATCATGCTCTTATATGTGGCTATTGAGCCGAAATTGTAAATGTGATAAGTGTCTTGTGTTTGAGCTTTGGTAATGAAAATGAAATATGAATGTGTCATGATTTATTGATATATGTGCATGGTTACTCGAATGATATCCGGGCTAAGTCCCGAAGGCTTTTGTGCTAAGCGACTACATCCGGACTAAGATCCGAAGGCATTTGTGCTAGCGACTATATCCGGGCTAAGTCCCGAAGGCATTTATGCTAGTGACCATATCCGGGTTAAGACCCGAAGGCCTTGTGCGAGTGGTTATATCCGGCTAAACCCCGAAGATGCTTGATTTGGGAACGAGCGATCTTGCTGTAAAAAATTAAATTAATACGCTCGTAAAATCCCAGCGATGAGGTATGTTTCGTGTGTGCTTTGAAGTAGTTGATCCCTTACAAATCTGTATTCGCTCAATCGATAAATGAGCTACCGGCCTTTGGCTAAGTTGATCTTTTGTGTATGAACATAAGGGTTGGTAATGTGAAGTAAGTATGATATTGAAAATTTGTGCATATGAAATTATCCGTTTAGCTATATGAATGCTATACTTTTGTTGTGCTGGAATCCCTTGCTCAAAACTTACTAAGCATAAATTGCTTACTCCGTCTCTTTGTTTCTCTGTTTTATAGATTTTGGCTCGTCAGCTATCGGACTCGGGATTTTTGGAAGTCGAAGTCTCCCACACTATCAAAGCCCCCTTTTGGTACAATTTTGGTTGAACTTTGAAATGACATGTATAGTGTAACACCCCGAACCCGAGACCGACACCGGAGTCGAACACGAGGTGTTAACAGACTTTAAACCCCTTATAAAAAATATTTCCCAGACACTGCCAATCTGCATACTAGTCGCTTTAAAAATCATATCTTGAGTTTCACAACTCAAAAATCAGTTTCGTAATTTTTCCCTGAAACTAGACTCATGTCCCCATCTACATATTTTTTTTCTAGAATTTTTGGTCGGGCCAATTAGTACAGTTTATTAGTAAAAGTCTCCCATGTTACAGGGATCGACTACCCTGACCTTTGCGCATTAGGACTTGGATATCTCCTTGTACAGGGATCCAATACTGATGCCGTTTGTTTCTGTAGAAACTAGACTCAGAGAGGAATCTATACATATATGGTATGACTCCTAATTATCTCTGGTTAATTTATAATGAATTTCCAAATTCGGAACAGGAAATCCAGAAACCGTTCTAGCCCTGTCTCATGAGAACCTGAATATCTCTTAACATACTGTTCGTATGATTGTTTCGTTACTTTCCTATGAAAGTAGATTCATCAAGGTTTGTTTACATAATTTATTCACTATTTAATTCCCTTCCTACTATTTTTAGTGATTTTCCAAATCTACATCACTGCTACTGTCAGCATCTGCCTTTAAGGTAGACTTTACCTATTTCATGGTTTCCATGATTCAACTAGCCCTTTTTGCATAAATAGCACAATTTATGATAGTGATTAACCATTCCCATGGCTAATCCTTGTCAAGCATATCCACACCGAATGATTATAACATTATACTCAAACACATATAAGCCATTTTCGCATGGCTGTCCAAAATTATACAAGTCCAAAGGGTCCACGACCCACAACAAACGGGTAGTCCTATACATGCCATTTCGAAGTTCAACCAAAATTGTACCAAAAAGGGGCTTTGATAGTGTGGGCGACTTTGACCTCAAGATCCCGAGTCCGATAGCTGGAGAACCAAATCTATAAAACAGAGGAGCAATGAAACGGAGTAAGCAATTTATGCTTAGTAAGTTTTGAGCAAGGAATTCCAGCACAACAAAGTATAGCATTCATATAGCTAAACGGATAATTTCATATGCACAAATTTTCGATATCATACTTGCTTCACATTTCCAACCCTTATGTACATACACAAAAGATCAACTTAGCCAAAGGCCGGTAGCTCGTTTATCAACTGAACGAATACTTATTTGTAAGGGCTCAACTAAATTCAAGCACATACGAAACATACCTCAATGTTGGGATGTTTCTAGAGCATTAACTGGAATTTTTTACAGCAAGATCATTCATTCCCAAATCACGTACCTTCGGAATTTAACCGGATATAGCTCCTCGTTCAAATGCCTTCGGGACATAGCCCGGTTATAGTAATTCGCACAAATGCCTTCGGGACTTAACCCGGATTTAGTAACTCGCACAAATGCCTTCGGGACTTAGCCCGGAATTAGTATCTCGCACAAATGCCTTCGGATCTTAGTCCGGATTTAGTATCTCGCACAAATGCCTTCGGATCTTAGTCCGGATATGGTCACTTAGCACAAAGCCTTCGGGACTTAGCCCGGACACCATTCAAATAACC
Source organism: Gossypium hirsutum (assembly GCF_007990345.1). Lineage (NCBI taxonomy): Eukaryota > Viridiplantae > Streptophyta > Magnoliopsida > Malvales > Malvaceae > Gossypium > Gossypium hirsutum. The sequence continues at coordinate 96,723,106 of NC_053433.1, read as the reverse complement.
ATGCACATTTAACAATAAATCATGGAACATTCGTATTTCGTTTTCGTTAGCAAAACTCAAACACAAGACATTTATCATTCTTGCAATTTTGGCTCAATAGCCACACACAAAGAGCATGATTTTGTTTGCTTAAAACATGATCTAATCAAATCTTAATTTAAGCTCTCTTACTCAAGAACTTACCTCGGGTGTTGTCGAACGATTCCGATAGCTATTCGACCACTTTTTCCTTCCCTTTATCGGATTTAGTTCCCCTTTGCTCTTGAGCTTAATTAAACAAATAAATTGATTTAATCATTTGAGCATCGAAAAGAGGAACACAAGGCACTTAGCCCATATTTATACATTAGACATTAAGGTCACATATGTACGGAATCATGAATCAAACTCAACATTTTTGCTAATTTTTCCCCCTTGGCCGAATATGCATGTCTATTTTGGGGCCGATTTCAACACTTAATACATTCTACAAGTATGGTCACTTGTATTGACTAAACACCCTTTTGTTTCAAGTTCAAAACTTGGCTAATACGCACATATATACACTAGTAAAGCATCCTCTCCCTTTCCATCAATTTAACACATGCATTGCTCATTAACATACAAAAGTTATATTCGGCCTTAGCACACAACTTGCTACCCGATTCTTCCCCATCTAGCAACCAATGCACATATGTGCTCACTCAAAAATGCTAAAAAGGAGATTCAAGAATCATCAATCCACCATCACATGCATCATTAACAAGCTTCATATTTAGCATGCAATGGCATTAACACAAAATCCACCTAGGCCGAATCTTAACTCATCTTCATGCCTCATCACCACAACATCAAACATCAACCAAGAATGATGCATCCATGGCCGAGTGTCATTTCCATCACATAGCAAGATTTAGACCATGGGCTAGGTAGAACTCAAGCTAACAACTAAAATATGCATGCATCTCATGGAACATCATCAAACATACCTTAGCCTAGCTACATGCATGGCCGAACCTCTTCAACCTTTCTTCTTCCTTCCTCCTTAAAACTTTTGGCCAAGGATGAACCAAAGGATGAGCACTTTTTTTTTCTTTGTTTTTCTTTCTAGTTTCGGAAAAATGGGGGAGACAACCACACACTTTTTTTTTGTTTTCATCACATTTCCTTTCATTATTATGCCCATGCTCCTTATTTTATTTTTTTCCACCCATGATGCACCAACAAGACATGTCTATGACATGTCTTGCCCATCACACTTGGTCTACCATGCTTGTCATGGCCGACCACTACTAATAGGGGGGGAATTTGACATGCAAGTCCCCCCTTTTTCCACATGCACTAATAGGTCCTTACGCATTGACCTATCACATTTTAAATTTTCTCACATAAGTCCTATTGACTAAATTCACATGCAATCGACTAATTCGAAGCTTGAAATTTTCACACATTCATAATTACATATTCTAGACAATAAATATCACATTCAAACATTTCGGTGACTCGGTTTAGCGGTCCCGAAACCACTTCCCGACTAGGGTCAATTTTGGGCTGTCACATATAGGACTACCCTTTTGTTGTTGGTCATGTACCCTTCGGTTTTGTGTAAATTTGGATAGCCATGCGAAAATGGCTTAAATATACTTTGATCATAGCATTATAATCGTTTTGTATGTTGTCCGTCGAGATGTATGGAAATGTTGGTAACGGTTAGCCATGGGAAGGGTTATTCTTGATCACTTTTTGAATATGTATGACAAACTCTAGTTGATCCATGGAGGATCATGAAATAGGTAAAGTTTACCTAAAAAAAACAGATGCTAGCAGCAGCAGTGATGTGGATGTGAAAAATCACTAAAAATAGTAGGAATGAAATTAAATAGTGAATAAATTATGTAAACGAACCTTGATGAATCTATTTTCATATGAAAGTAACAAAAAGATCATATGGACAGTATGTTAAGAGATATTCAGGTTCTCGTGAGACAGGGCCAGAACGGTTTCTGGATTCCCTGTTCCAAATTTGGAAATTCATTATAAATTAACCAGAGATAATTAGAAGTCATTCCATATATGTATAGATTCCTTTTTGAGTCTAGTTTCTATAGAAACAAACGAAATCAGTATTGAATCCCTGTACAGGGAGATATCCAAGTCGTAATGCGCAAAGGTCAGTGTAGTCGATCCCTGTAACATGGGAGACTTTGACTAATAAACTGTACTAATTGGCCCAACCAAAAATTCTAGAAAAAAATTTGAAGATGTATATATGAGTCTAGTTTCAGGAAAAAATCACGAAGCTGATTTTCGAGTTGTGAAACTCAAGATATGATTTTTAAGGTGACAGTGACGCAGTTAGCCAGCTTGCCTGGAAAATTTAAAATGGATTGTGCAAAGAAGTGATTTAAGTCTGCAAACCCCTCGTGTCCGACTCCGGCGACGGACTCGGGTACGGGGTGTTATAATTTTATTGGTATCAGAGCTACGGTTTAGTCGATTCTAGGACTACCGTAATACGTTTGGGTCTAGCTATACATGCCATTTTGTGATTATTTGATAGTTTGGTGATTTCTGACTATTGAAAATGTGTTTATTTATAGTAATGGATCCCGATCCCGACCGAGCGGTAGCTGATGATCTTGAGAGTGTGGCGCCTCCTCCCGCACAAGGGACAGCTCCGGCGGACTCTCAACCGATTGCTAGTAATCCGAATGACGAAGCTAGACAAGCTTTCTATAGCGTAATGAATGATTGGTTCAACCAATACATTCGAACTAATACGGCTGTTCCACAACCTCCATTCCCGACTAATGCCACCCCCGCACCTACAATACCTCCGGCAACTGACCAAATAAGGTCAAATAAGCCCCCAGTTGACAGAATCTGAAAACACGGGGCTACTGAATTTAAAGCTACGGACAGCGATGATGCCGAGCAAGCTGAATTTTGGTTGGACAACACTATCCGGGTACTCGACGAGCTATCTTGCACACCCGATGAGTGCCTAAAGTGTACTATCTCCTTGCTACGTGATTCTGCCTACTATTGGTGGAATACGTTTACTTCTGTTGTGCCTAGAGAGCAAGTAACTTGGGAGTTTTTCCAAACCGAGTTTCGAAAAAAGTATATCAGTCAGAGATTCATTGACCAAAAACGGAAGGAATTTCTTGAACTCAAACAAGGTTCCATGTCGGTTACTGACTACGAACGAAAATTTGTGAGGCTTAGCCGATATGCGCGAGAATGCATTTCTTCAGAAGCTGTGATGTGTAAACGTTTCGAGGATGGACTAAATGATGATATAAAGCTGTATGTTGGCATCTTGGAAATCCGAGAATTTGTGGTACTTGTTGAGCGAGCTTGTAAAGCCGAGGAGCTAAGTATGGAGAAAAGAAAAGCTGATATGGGAGCAAAGGAGTTTCGTAAGAGGTCTTCGGGGAAGCCCTTCCCACAGTCATCGAAGAAATTTAGAGATGACTTATGCCGGTCTGGGGACACTTCTGGTTTCTCTAGACGAGATCGCGATCGACCCCCTGTGAGCACATGAGTCACTTCGATCGCCAGTGTTGGAAATGATCGTCGGGATAGAACGGAATGTCGATATTACGGTAAATGGCATTCGGGGAGTTTTAGATTCCATGACCGCTCCTGTTACAAGTGCGGATCAGTTGACCACTTCATTAAAGATTGCCCGAGGTTGTCTGAACAGAATGTAAATCAGAGTGGGAAACCGGGTGCTACCACTGCTCGAGGTAGACCATCTAGAAATACGGGCAATGCTAGTGGTGGTCAGAGAGGATCTAGAGATGCTACGACCAGATCCGAGGCTCGCGCTCCTGCTAGGGCTTATGCTATACGCGCACGCGATGATGCTTCCTCGCCAGATGTTATTACCGGTACTTTTACTCTCTTTGATACTAATGTGATTGCTTTGATTGACCCTGGTTCTAGTCATTCTTATATATGCGAAACCTTAGCATCCAGTAAGACTTTACCTATTGAGTCTACTGAGTTCGTAATTCGGGTGTCAAATCCCTTGGGTCGTTACGTGCTTGTCGACAAAGTGTGTAAGAAATGTCCCCTAGTAATTCGAGGTTCCTGTTTTCCGGCGGACTTGATGCTTTTGCCGTTTGATGAATTTGATGCTATTCTTGGTTTGGATTGGTTGACCGTGCAAGATGCGGTTGTGAATTGCAAAAGTAAGACTATGGATTTGAGGTGCGCAAATAACGAGATGATCCGAGTTGAGTCTACGGACTTGAATGGGTTGCCAGCTGTAATATCCTCAATGTTGGCCCAGAAATATGTAAGAAAAGGGTGCGAAGCATACCTTGCGTATGTACTTGATGACAAAGAATTAGAAAAGAAACCCGAATCTGTGCCGGTGGTTTGTGAATACCCGGATGTTTTTCCTGAAGAATTACCGGGTTTACCACCTGTTCGGGAGGTAGAGTTTGGTATTGAGCTTGTACCTGGAACTACGCCAATTTCGATAGCTCCGTATCGTATGGCACCAACCGAGTTAAAGGAGTTGAAAGCTCAGTTGCAAGAGTTGACTGATAGAGGTTTCGCTCGACCAAGTTTCTCACCTTGGGGTGCACCAGTATTGTTTGTGAAGAAGAAGGACGGAACCATGAGGTTGTGCATCGACTATCGTCAGCTGAATAAAGGGACAATAAAGAATAAATATCCGATACCGCGTATTGATGATTTGTTTGATCAACTAAAGGGAGCCTCAGTGTTTTCAAAGATAGATTTGAGATCGGGTTATTATCAGTTGCGAATTCGAGATTTGGATATACCCAAAACTGCTTTCAGAACGAGATACGGCCACTACGAGTTCTTAGTGATGCCGTTTGGGCTCACTAATGCCCCTGCGGTATTTATGGACTTGATGAATCGGATCTTCAGACAGTATTTGGATCGGTTCGTAGTTGTGTTTACTGATGACATCTTGGTCTATTCAAGAGATGAGACCGAACATGCTGAGCACCTGAGATTAGTGTTGCAAATTTTACGGGATAAGCAGTTATATGCTAAGTTCAGAAAGTGTGAGTTCTGGTTAAGAGAGGTTAGCTTCTTGGGCCATGTGGTATCCGCATCGGGTATTCGAGTTGACCCGAACAAAATTTCAGCCATACTTAACTGGAAGCCTCCGAGAAATATTACTGAGGTTCGGAGCTTTTTGGGACTTGCCGGTTACTACCGACGGTTTGTAAAAGGTTTCTCGATGATAGCCACACCGATGACGAAGCTACTTCAAAAAGATGTTAAGTTCGAATGGACGGAAAAATGTCAGAAAAGTTTTGATCAACTGAAAACTTATTTGACCGAAGCTCCAATTCTAGTGCAGCCCGAATCAGGCAAAGAGTTTGTCATTTATAGTGATGCGTCCCTACTTGGGTTAGGTTGCGTATTGATGCAAGAAGGTCGAGTTGTGGCCTATGCATCGAGACAATTAAAGCCACATGAGAAAAATTATCCGACCCGTGATCTCGAACTAGCTGCCATCATATTCGCTTTAAAAATATGGCGACATTACTTATTTGGTGAAAAGTGCCATGTATTTTCGGATCACAAAAGTCTCAAATATTTGATGACTCAAAGAGACTTAAATCTGCGACAAAGACATTGGCTCGAGTTGTTAAAGGATTATGAGCTTGTCATTGACTATTACCCGGGAAAGGCTAATGTGGTTGCGGACGCCTTAAGCCGGAAATCACTGTTTGCTTTACGAGCGATGAATGTACTCTTGTCTGTTCTACCCGACAATGTGTTAGTAGCTGACTTAAAGGCCGAACCATTATTGATTCATCAAATTCGTGAAGCTCAGAAAGTCGACGATGAATTGGTTGCAAAACGGGCTGAGTGTGTTCCGAACAAGGAATCGGAGTTTCAAATTGATGATGATGATTGTTTGAGGTTCAGAAGTCGTTTGTATGTTCCAAGGAATTCGGAACTCATTTCGATGATTCTGAACGAAGCCCATTGTAGCCGAATGTCAATTCACCCGGGGAGTACGAAAATGTACAACGATTTGAAACGTCGGTTTTGGTGGCATGGTATGAAACGAGACATCTCCGACTTTGTTTCAAGATGTTTAATATGTCAACAAGTGAAAGCGGAACATCAAGTGCCTTCAGGATTACTTCAGCCGATCATGATACCCGAGTGGAAATGGGATCGAGTCACAATGGACTTTGTGTTCGGACTGCCATTGTCAGCAAGTAAGAAGGATGCGATTTGGGTTGTTGTTGATAGACTGACTAAGTCGGCTCACTTTATCCCCGTGCGTACGGATTTTTCATTGGATAAACTAGCTGAATTGTACGTTTCTCAAATTGTGAGATTACACAGGGTACCTATTTCTATCGTGTCGGATAGAGATCCGAGATTCACCTCACGATTTTGGAAGAAATTGCAAGAAGCTTTGGGTACCAAGCTGCATTTTAGCACGGCTTTTCACCCCCAAACCGATGGTCAATCTGAGCGGATAATTCAGATACTTGAGGATATGTTGAGATGTTGCATCCTCGAGTTCAGTAGTTCATAGGAACGGTATTTACCTTTGATTGAATTCGCTTACAACAATAGTTTTCAATCAAGTATTAAGATGGCACCTTACGAGGCTTTGTACGGTCGTAAATGCCGTACACCATTGTTTTGGATCGAGCTCGGTGAAAGTAAAATTTTCGGAGTTGATTTGATTAAAGATGCCAAACAGAAAGTAAAGGTAATCCGTGAAAGTCTGAAGGCAGCCACAGATCGTCAGAAATCGTATGCGGATTTGAAACGAAAAGACATTGAATATCAGGTGGGAGATAAAGTGTTTCTTAAAGTTTCGCCTTGGAAAAAGGTACTCAGATTTGGCCGTAAGGGCAAGTTGAGTCCAAGATTCATTGGGCCGTACGAAATCTCCGAACGAGTTGGTCCAGTTGCATATAGATTGATTTTGCCCCCTGAACTTGAAAAGATTCACGACGTCTTTCATGTTTCGATGCTTCGACGTTATAGATCTGATCCGTCACACGTGATTAATCCATCAGAAGTTGAAATTCAATCTGACTTGAGTTATGAAGAAGAACCGATTCGTATCCTAGCTCGTGAAGTGAAAGAGTTGCGAAACAAACGGGTTCCGTTAGTAAAGGTGTTATGGCTCAAACACGAAGTCGAAGAAGCTACTTGGGAAACCGAGAATGCCATGAAAGAACGATACCCAAACTTATTTACCGGTAAGATTTTCGGGAACGAAAATTTCTTAAGTGGGGGAGAGTTGTGACAGCCCAAAATTGACCCTAGTCGGGAAGTGGTTTCGGGACCGCTAAACCGAGTCACCGAAATGTTTGAATGTGATATTTATTGTCTAGAGTATATAATTATGAATGTGTGAAAATTTCAAGCTTCGATTTAGTCGATTGCATGTGAATTCAGTTAGTAGGATTTGTGTGACACTTTTGAAATGTGATAGGCTAATCTATAAGGATCTAATAGTGCATGTAATAAAAAGGGAGGACTTGCATGTCAAATTTCCCCCCTAATTAGTAGTGGCCGGCCATGCTATGAGTGGAAACATGTCACAAACATGTTATGTTAGTGAGGTATGTTAGGAAAAATAAAATAAGGAGTATGGGTAATAAAGAAATGGAAAAAAAAAGAAAGAATGTGTGTGAGTGTTCCCCCTCATTGCCGTGAGTTAAAGAAAAGAAAAAAAAATTGTTCATCCTTTTTCATTTCTTTTGGCCGAAAATTCTAAGGAAGGAGGAAGGAATTCTTGCTTCATGTTTGGTTTGGAAGAGGATTAGGAGGAGGTTTGGCCATACTTGTATCTAGATTAAGGTATGTTTGAGGTTGTGCCATGAGATTCATGCATGTTTTTAGTTGCTAGCTTGAGTTCTAATTAGCCCATGGTTCAAATCTTTGCTATGTCATGGGGATGATATTCGGCCTAGGTGGATTTTGTGTTAATGCCATTGCATGCTAAATATGAAGCTTGTTAATGATACATGTGATGGTGGATTGATGACTCTTGGATTTTCTTTTTAGCATTTTTGAGTGAGACATTAAGTTCTTTGTTTAACCATGACCAAAATTGAAATGGTTTGGTGTTGTGATGTATTCGGCCATGGTATATCCATAAGTATGATTTATGCTTATTGCATGGTAGGTAAGATTTGTGTTTTGGATTTATGTTCATGTTTAGTTATAATCAACTTTGAGATTCGGCTCTTGCACATATATATATATATGTTTGCACATGACGTATTGGTATGACATATACAATATCTCAAGGTATATATTTACATATGATGGTGTTTCGGTTATGGAGTACATGATGGATGCGTATTGAGTTATAATATGTAATGCATTAGTTAGTAAAAGGTATGCCATTTGTGTGTGGTATTGAGTATATAATTGGCCTCAACATAGACATGCATAATCGGCCACATGAATGAGTACATAGGTTGATGTGTTGTTCGGCCATAGGTAAGCATATTGAAGGCTTTATCTTGACTTAGAAAATTCGGCTAAGGAGAGTATTAACTAATGTGTTGAGTTTGATTCATGATTCCGTACATATGTGACTTTAATGTCTAATGAATATATGTGGGCCAAGTACCTTGAGTTCCTCTTTTCGATGCTCAAATGATTAAATCAATTTATTTGTTAAATTAAGCTCAAGAGCAAAGGGGAACTAAATCCGATAAAGGGAAGGAAAAAGTGGTCGAATAGCCATCGGAATCGTTCGACAACATCCAAGGTAAGTTTTCGAGTAATGGGACTTAAATTATGATTCGATTAGATTATGTCTTAAGTAAATCAAAATCATGCTCTTATATGTGGCTATTGAGCCGAAATTGTAAATGTGATAAGTGTCTTGTGTTTGAGCTTTGGTAATGAAAATGAAATATGAATGTGTCATGATTTATTGATATATGTGCATGGTTACTCGAATGATATCCAGGCTAAGTCCCGAAGGCTTTTGTGCTAAGCGACTACATCCGGACTAAGATCCGAAGGCATTTGTGCTAGCGACTATATCCGGGCTAAGTCCCGAAGGCATTTATGCTAGTGACCATATCCGGGTTAAGACCCGAAGGCCTTGTGCGAGTGGTTATATCCGGCTAAACCCCGAAGATGCTTGATTTGGGAACGAGCGATCTTGCTGTAAAAAATTAAATTAATACGCTCGTAAAATCCCAGCGATGAGGTATGTTTCGTGTGTGCTTTGAATTAGTTGATCCCTTACAAATCTGTATTCGCTCAGTCGATAAATGATCTACCGGCCTTTGGCTAAGTTGATCTTTTGTGTATGAACATAAAGGTTGGTAATGTGAAGTAAGTATGATATTGAAAATTTGTGCATATGAAATTATCCGTTTAGCTATATGAATGCTATACTTTTGTTGTGCTAGAATCCCTTGCTCAAAACTTACTAAGCATAAATTGCTTACTCCGTTTCTTTGTTTCTCTGTTTTATAGATTTTGGCTCGTCAGTTATCGGACTCGGGATTTTTGGAAGTCGAAGTCTCCCACACTATCAAAGCCCCCTTTTGGTACAATTTTGGTTGAACTTTGAAATGGCATGTATAGGACTACCCTTTTGTTGTTGGTCATGTACCCTTCGGTTTTGTGTAAATTTGGATAGCCATGCGAAAATGGCTTAAATATACTTTGACCATAGCATTATAATCGTTTTGTATGTTGTCCGTCGAGATGTATGGAAATGTTGGTAACGGTTAGCCATGGGAAGGGTTATTCTTGATCACTTTTGGAATATGTATGACAAACTCTAGTTGATCCATGGAGGATCATGAAATAGGTAAAGTTTACCTAAAAAAAACAGATGCTGGCAGCAGCAGTGATGTGGATGTGAAAAATCACTAAAAATAGTAGGAATGGAATTAAATTGTGAATAAATTATTTAAACGAACCTTGATGAATCTATTTTCATAGCAAAGTAACGAAACGATCATATGGACAGTATGTTAAGAGATATTCAGGTTCTCGTGAGACAGGGCCAGAACGGTTTCTGGATTCCCTGTTCCGACTTTGGAAATTCATTATAAATTAATCAGAGATAATTAGAAGTCATGCCATAGATGCATAGATTCCTTTTTGAGTCTAGTTTCTATAGAAACAAACGACATCAGTATTGAAGCCCTGTACAGGGAGATATCCAAGTCGTAATGCACAAATGTCAGTGTAGTCGATCCCTGTAACATGGGAGACTTTGACTAATAAACTATACTAATTGGCCTGACCAAAAATTCTAGAACAAAATTTGTAGATGCATATCTGAGTCTAGTTTCAGGGAAAAATCACGAAGCAGATTTTCGAGTTGTGAAGCTCAAGATATGATTTTTAAGGTGACAGTGACGCAGTTAGCCAGCTTGCCTGGAAAATTTAAAATGGATTGTGCAAAGAAGTGATTTAAGTCTGCAAACCCCTCGTGTCCGACTCCGGCGACGGACTCGGGTACGGGGTGTTACAAAGGTAAAAACCATTAACAATCTTTCTAGGGTTCAGCAATGGCATGAACAAATTGGTATGTGATTTGAGCTCCGTATTTGATGATTTCTATGTTTTTGTGATCGTTGCTTTGAGTACTAGCTAGCCCATACCCTAATTTTTGAAATTGTTGATGATTTTGTGATGAATCCATGAGCTTTATGATGTTTGATGATGAATTATACAAGCTTGATGTTTGATATACATGTTTTGTAAAGTGATTTTTGATAAAAATGTCAAATAAGGATTTAGTTTTGAAAGTGTGAAAATATGTGGTTAAATTGTGAAATAAATGAAAAATATGGGCTACTAGGGGTACTACGGTAATTCAGATAAGCATGGATTAAATTGAATTATGTGAATTTTATGTATTTGAGAAATAGGTACAAAATGATTGAGATGAATGGATTATAATTATGATTGCACAAATGTATGATTTATGTTGTGATTGATCGGTAATGCCTCGTAACCCTATTCCGGTGACGGATACGGGTTAGGGGTGTTACAATTAGTGCACAGAAACTTGTAGGCTAGTCGTAGTTACTATGTTATGCTATGATTTTATATATATTAAGAGACAAGAAAGGTAAGAAAATGAGAAATAAGGTGGTGAGTGGGTAAGGGTCACTAAAAGGGGGAGAATAAGGATCAATACGATGTGCCAAACTATTTTCTTATTTGTAACCCTTTCGATGCTTACTATTATTGAATTCCATACATGTCCTAAGCCTCAGAACCTTATAAGCCAAAAAATCCTATTTGACCTAAATATACTTATACATGAATGGACCTCATGCTAAACATACGCATAAATGACTATTTGTATTTTGCTCAAATAATCAAGTTACTTGTATGATTTAATGATGGTTCCCTAGAGGTGAGACCCTTAATACTTGCGTACTTTGTAACATACTTGGACTTAGATGTTTGTGGTCAAAAGTAGTAAATCAATTATTCATCATGTTAAAGTTGTGAGTGAATGTAAAATGCCTTAGTCATGTTCTCCGAAGTCAATACTTGTATCCTATTTACTCAAAGGTCGTCAGTTTTATTTGTCACTTATATTTATGTTACTTGAGGATAAGCAATGACATAAATGTGAGGCAGTTTGATCTGTCGTAATTTGGTGTAGTAGATTAGACTAATTATGGCAGTTTAGGAGCTTGAAAACAAGCATTTTCAGTAGATCTGAATTATGTTTTCTTAAGTTTTAATAAGTTAATACAATGTGCAAAATTTAGTCTTTTATTGACCTTATGGGTCAAACGATTTCTAAGGGTGAGCTAATACACTTTGTAAGTGTGCAAGAGACCTGTAAAAGTCATATTAAATGATACTGGTCGCTACATCGCAACACAAGATGACCGATGTTGCAACATAGGGAACAAAATGAAGAAACCTCAAGACTTTCTTCAATGTCATAACGTAGTCTAAGGGTGTCGCGACATACCCTTGAAGATATCCCAAGAGGAGTACACTGACTGCTATGTCGTGACACAGGTCCTGGTGTGTCACAACATCAACTCTGGGATGAAAATCAAATATGAAATAGGGGCATTTTGGAATACACAATCAAACTTAAAGTTCCAGAACGTCAAGTAACCTAGGGTTGAGGATGACGGCCACCTGAACTCTATAAGTAGGCTCATTTGGGACATGTTATAGACATTATTCACTTAGCCTAGATTCTCTCTTTTAAGCTTAATTTAGTTTTCTTTCTTTCTTAGCTTTTTAGAGTTTATTTTTAGTTGTTCTTTGTCAGGAGATCTTATTTTTAGAGATCAAGAAACTTTGTGGATTTGTTTTCCATCTTTAATACAAATTAGACATTTTCTTAACCCTACACTTTAATCCATTTATCATGTTCTATCCTTACATCAACTCCATATTGTTTATGAAAGTCATGAGAAACTAATCCTCCAATAGAGATGAGCGAGTGGAGGTATGATCTATTAACTTTTTTTGTTGGGTTACTTAATGGATTAGCTGTTTAGGACAAGAAGAACATGAAAGAAGCCCTACGCTTGACAACCCTGGGAAGTCATCAAGGTGGGAATTAACCAAAAATTGGTACTACCCATTCGTCAACACCTTGAGCCCAAACCAGTTTGGACTGTAAGGTCAGAATATAAGTAGTCCTTGCTGATTCATTATGTTACTGCAAGATCAAAAGATCTTACTAGGGTAGCGGCTAGTTGATTAACGAGGAACCCGAGACAACAATTGATTGGGATTACCGAAGTGAACTAATCATACATAGTCAAGATTTGATTCACTCTACTTTTCTATCTCTTGAACTTTATTTCTTTTATGTTATTTTATTTTATTATTATAAAAACCCTAAAAACCCTTTTATTTTGTTCTCATACTATAACTGATTTAAATTACTAACTAGATTTTTTATTGTTTAGGTTAGAATTGATCTAGCACTCACCTCCCTTGGGTACGATATTACAACTATATTACAATTCGACCTGTATACTTGCGGATATCACCTTAACTTTCTATATTTAATTGTAGTATTCACACTCTAGACATTGGTACGTCTAAAGGCGATCAAATGCCCTCGTAAGGCATAAACAAAAAGGTGTGAAAGCCAAAAGTGATTTCAAGCTTCCACATAACTCTCACGTACTTACCCTTTTTCAGATGCAAGTTTGAGGCCCAATTCTGGATGATGGGCTCGTAACCTTGGCATGTACTAAATGGGCCATCTCGGCCAAGGCACCCTATCTTTTAATCTTCAATTGATAGTTCTTTTGAAAACTCCAAGTATAGGCGACTAGTGGTTGATGGTCACTAAGCAAACTATAAATACGACAAAGGAAAACGCACTTATCAAACAATAGTATAGCTATGGTGAGTAAAGAATATCGTATCCATAAGGACTAAAAGTATTAGTAATTACTATTTTTCTATTATTTAGCCTATAATTTGGGGTGATGTGTTTTTATCTAAATTTAATAAACTAATTTAACTAAGAACGCAACAGAGAAATAATCAAATATTAACCAATGAGATAGACAATACCAAGAAAAGAATCCATCTAGACTTCACCTTTTATTATGAATCTGAATTAAACGATTTATTCACTTGTGTCTTGATCAATAGAAATCCCTAAATTATGTTAATATCTCTTTCAAGAGTAAGAACAACTAACTCTAGGTTGATTAACTGAAATCACTTTCTAATTAAGACCCTTATCGTCCCATTAACTCGATCTATAGATTCCCCTATTAGATTTGACTCTAATCCAGTTGATTTATGTCGTCCTATTTCTAGGATTGCATGCAACTCCACTCAATTATGCTAGATCTACTCTTAAACAGGGACTTTTGCTCCACTGAATTAAGCACATTAAACATGAATTAACATCCCAAAAATATTAAAACAAGAGATAACCACACATAATTGAGAACAAGAATCAAGCACTTATTGCGTACAAACAGAAATTAAATAAAATGATTCATCATAAGTTTCATCCTCCCTAAGTATCTAGGGAATTTAGTTCATAAGCCTGAATAGAAACATCTAAAAGTCAGAAAAACTACAAGACATAAAGAAACTCAATAAAACTTCAAAATAAATTAAAATGAGGTCTTCAATCTTGATGGAGATCTGCTTCAGAGTTGATTCTGATGGTGTTCTTCGAGTATTTTCTTCGATCCTCTCTGATTGACCCCTTATGTCTTCTTCTAATGGGTATTTATAGACTTTAGAATGCTAAGAAAGCCTAAAAATTGGGTCTTTCCATGTATTTGGGAATTAGGATGTGAAAACATCGATTGGCACATGAGCATGTGTCCAGCCCGTGTGGCTCACACAGAAGAGCATAGTTAAACAACTAACTAAATCAAATCTCAACAAAAAGGGAGTCAATAAAATAGGAAAAAGTCTCAATGAAAAAATGAGTTATGGGTTAACATTAATGGGTGAATCAAGAACCAGTGCGTTAGGCTCAACAGGGTTCACTATGGGTTAATTACGAAGGTAGGCATTTTATGGGATAAATGGGTTAAAACCTAAGTGTCTTTATCGTATCAGTAAATTAAATCAAATGTGTGGTCTCGACATCTATAATCGAAGTAAGTTCTAAAATAAGAAATCAAGTTGACACACTCATAACCAATAATAAAATGAACAAGAAAAATGTATGCTGTAGAGGCTCAAAATCTCATAAAAAATCATGTTTTTTAATGTCAAACTTGCAAATCTCAAACTTCAAGATAATACTTCAATTTAGGGAAACAACTAAAAATTTTTAATTTTTGAAAAATAACTTATCATGCTTGATTCTCTCATGTCTTAAAGTTTAAATCAACCAATACACAAATATCTACAAATTAATCCAAAACACATCAACAAAAAATCTCAAATTGACAAAAATTCATTCTAATGAAAGTATGAGAAAATTACTTAAATACAAGACATAATTCAAGAATTTTCTAATAATTATATAAATAACCTCTCCCACACTTAAGATGCACATTGTCCTCAATGTACAAACAAATATAATCAAAATATAAGTAGAATATCATAAGAGAGGGAGAAAACTGAAACTGCCCTGAATATTGGATGAAATCGCTAGAATGGTGAAAAATGGTATTGTAGATATTGAAAGTGAAGTGCATGATTCTGTGCAAACTAGGAAGAAAAAAAACACAAATAATGAAGAAAAGTAAGAGGTTACAACTCAATTAGAAACAACCATAAAAATAAAATCATACTTCAAAAGATAATAAATGAAATAAGTAAAAGAAAATAAAAATAAAGCAGCTAAAAATAAAAATATAGATAAAAATAAAAATAAAATGAAAATGAAAAAGAAATAAAATAAACTCAATGATACCGATAAAATTAAAGGTAATAGTAAGAATAATAGTAAAAAAACAATACTAAAAATAATAGAAATATAACTAAATAGCATAAATAAATTAAAACAAGATTAAAATCTAGGCATAAGAATAATAAAACAAAAATAAATAAGAAAATGGATCAGTAAAATAATAATAAATAAATAATAAATAAATTAAAATAAATAAAAATAAAAGAAACTAAATAAAATAAAGAAAAAGGTAAAAGGGGAAGACTGACGGAAGACGGTGGCCTGAGTTACGACGGGGGGTTACACATGGGAGGCGGTTTCGTGCTTGGGTGGGGGCGGTGTCGACTACAGGGAGAAAGGAAAGGAGGTGGGTAATGGGGGGAAAGGTGGTGGCTTGTTTGGGGAAGAAGAAAAAGACAAATTGAGAAATAAATTTTAGGGTTTGGGCACCATGTGGGGTGTTTTCAACCCGTATGCAATTAAAAATTTAGCCCAATTTTCACACAGCCTCAGACACACCCATGTGTCCAAGCCGTGTGTGATTTCATTTGCTTCTCTCACGCCCGAGTCAGATCCCACACGGTCATGTCTCTTGCCTGTGAAACTCTTTGATTTGGAATAAAATTAAAAAAATTAGGTCTAAGGTTCACACGGCCTAGGACACGCCCGTGTGTCTAGGTCGTCTGTGTCACACAAACATGTCTCTAGGCCGTGTGGACCATTTTAGGCCGTGTAACCTTTTAATTTTTAAAAAAAATAAGTACCAAGAATTACACAGCCAAGGACACGCCCTAACTTACTGTCGATCCCCTTATTGTGCACACGGCCTAGGACATGCCTATTTGTCCAGGCCATGTGGGTAAATTTTTTATTTTTTTATTCTTTTAAAATTTGAAAATACATTAATCTTAAAATTAACATGAAATAAAACTAAAAGAATTAGCAAAGTGTTAACACTTGGGTTGCCTCTCGAGAAGCGCTTATTTAGAGTCTAAGCTCGACTTACCTCGTATGCGCATGGTCACGGTGGTTCGTGGAGCCAAAGCTCCTCTTTCTCATTACCAAACATATTACCAAAATAAGGTTTAAGTCAAGAACCATTTACCTTAAATGTGATGAATTTAGAATGAGTTACCTCGACTATACTGTAGGGGAAGACATTTAGTATCATAAATGGGTTTGATCCGTTTGCATCAAGCTCCGAAGGGGCAATTCATGGATCCGTTTTGTCTAGTAGGACTTTGTCCCCAACCTTAAATTGGTTCGTTCCATCTACACATTCATCGTGGCGTCACTTTGGCTCTTCATAGTGCTTTTTTTATTTCTCCTTGACATGTGTCCACTATTCATCTAGTTCATCGATTTGTAACATTCGTTTATCGTAAATCATTTTGTTTTTGTCATATTTATTGGAACATTGTTCCATTACCTTTTTTCAAAGGGTTTCCTACAAAGAAGGTTGAGCCACATGGTCACTAACATTAGTAGAAGATTTAAAATCATCTCGATCACTAGATGTTCTAACAGAATCACGAGCTTGAAGAGTAATAGACTTATCACCTACACGAAGTACTAACTCACCTGTACCAACATCAATTATTGTTCTAGCAGTTGCTAAAAAGGGGCAACCTAAAATTAAAGGTACCTCACTACCCTCATCCATGTCTAACACAAAAAAGTCAACGGGGAATAGCAATTTATCCATTTTTGCAAGCACATCCTCAATAACACCTCTGGGATATCTAATGATTCTATCCGCTAACTGCATACTCATCGTAGTTTGTTTAGGTTTCCCAAGACCTAGCTGTTTAAACATTTTATAGGGCATGACATTAATACTAACGCTTAAATCAGCCAAAGCATTATCAATATTCAAGCTACTAATTAAACAAGGAATAGTAAAACTACCTGGATCTTTCAGCTTGTTGGGTAGTTTATTTTGTAATATGGTAGAGTAAACTGTATTAAGTTCCACAGTCAACGAATCATCCAACTTCCATTTATTTGCCAATAGTTCCTTTAAAATTTTGACATAATTGGGCATCTGCGAAAGAGCTTCAACAAGCGGTAAGTTAATATGTAATTTTTTCAGGAGATTAAGAAATTTACCAAATTTTTCGTTCTTGCGGTCTCTCTTCGTTGCATTAGGATATGGCAATCGAGGTTTATATTCCTTAACAGCTGGCTTTTTCTCTTTCTGGCTTACCTCAACTTTATCGTTATCTACCACAATTTCTTGCCTCTGTTCTTGTTCAGATTCAACTAACCCTTCTTCATCTCAAACAGTAATTGCATGAAGCTACTCCCTTGGGTTAGTTTCGGTATTGCTAGGCAAACTACCTTATGGACGTTCTAAAATTAACTTAGCAAGCTGACCTATTTGGTTCTCAAGCCTTTGAATTAATGCTTGTTAATTTTTAAGTGTCGTTTTAGTGTTTTGAAAGTGGGTTTCTGACACCGAGATAAACTTCGTCAACATCTCCTCGAGGTTCAGCTTTTTCTCTTACTGGTAAGGTTGTTGTTGGAAGCCCGGAAGGGGTTGTGCTATTTGATTTCCTTGATCACCTCAAGAGAAATTGGGATAGTTCCCCCAACCTGCAATATAGTTATTACTAAAAGGGTTATTTTGAGGCCTAGAATTATTACCCATATAATTGATTTGTTCATTCTCTGTGCTAGGAGCGAAGAGTAAACATTCTGGATTGTTCATTCCACTTCCATTTGTATTGCATTGCATCAGCGGATGTACTTGCGTAGAAACATATAAACCATCAATTTTCCTATTTAAAAGTTCTAGCTAATTTGATAACATGGTGACTGTATCTAAGTTGAAAACATTGGCTACTTTCATCAGCTTAGTCCTCATGACTTGCCACTAATAATTATTCAGTGTCATCTTCTCAATAAATTCATAAGTTGCTTCAAGTGTTCTATTATTTAGAGTTCCACCGACTACTATATAGATTAAATGTCTAGTTGAGAGATTCAAACCGTTGTAGAAGGTTTGAACTTATAACTATAGAGGTAACCCACGGTGAGGGCACCGTCTCAATAAGTCCTTATACATCTCCCATGCATCATATAAAGTCTTTAAATTGATATACACAAAGGAGGAGATATCATTCCTTAACTTGGTTGTCTTAGCCGGTGCGAAATACTTCAGAAAGAACTTCTCTGTAATTTGAACCCATGTGGTAATGGAATCTCATGGTAAAGAGTTCAACCACTGCTTAGCTTTGTTCATCAATGAGAAAGGAAATAATCGTAAGTGAATGGCGTCGTTAGTGATGCCATTAATCTTGAAAGTATCGCAGATTTTCATGAAATATGCCAAATGAGTATTTGGATCTTCGTCTTGCAAACCATTACACTGAACAAATTGTTGTATCGTCTGAATAGTGTTCAAATTCAGTTCAAAATTATTTGCAGCAATGATGGGTCTCACAATACTCGATTCAGCCACAGTTAGAGTAGGTTTAGCATAATCGTACATAGTACGAGGAACAGGATCTGGAACTACAGCAACTGCAGAAGGTAGCTGATTATTTTGGTTATCACCTATCTCCTTAGTAATAAAAGTTTCCTTGTGTTCGTTTACTAAATTTTCTCGACTCTACCTTGCTTCTCTACAATTTCTACGAGCTATACTTTCAATTTCACTATCAAATAACAATAGTCCCGACAGGTTTCTTCTAGTTATAAACTAAAGGAACTTGCCATAAGTAAATAAAAGAAAAATTAGAATGTAAAAATTAAACTAAAAACAAAAATTATAATAAAAATAAAAATTGCTAAATTAATAAAAATAAAGTGTTCCTAATATTTTAGTCCCAGGAAACGGTGCCAAAAACTTGATGGTCACTAAATTAACTATAAATTTGACAAAGGCAAGTGCACCTATCAAACAATAGTATAGCTATGGTGAATAGAGAATATCGTATCCACGAAGACTAAAGGTATTAATAATTACTATGTTTCTATTATTTAGTCGATAATTTGGGGTGATGTGTTTTAATTTAAATTTACTAAACTAATTTAACTAAGAACGCAATAGAGAAATAATCGAATATTAACCAATAAGATAGACAATACCTAGGAAAGAATCCACTTTGACTTCACCTTTTATTATGAATCTGAATTAAACGATTTATTCACTTGTGTCTTGATCCGTAGAAATCCCTAAATTATGTTAATATCTCTTTCAAGAGTAAGAATAACTAACTCTAGGTTGATTAACTGAAATCACTTTCTAATTAAAACACCTATCGTCACATTAACTTGATCTATGGATTCCCCTCTTAGATTTGACTCTAATCTGGTAGATTTGTATCATCTTATTTCTTGGATCGCATGCAACTCCACTCAATTATGCTAGATCTACTCTTAAAAGGGGACTTTTGCTCCACTAAATGAAGCACATTAAACATGAATTAATATCCTGAAAATATTAAAACAATAAATAATCACACAAAATTGAGAACAAGAATCAAGTCTTTATCACATAAAAATAGAAATTAAATAAAAGGATACATCATAGGTTCCATCCTTCCTAGGTATCTAGGGAATTTAGTTTATAATCCTGAATAGAAACATCTCAAAGTTAGAAAAATCGTAAGACATAAAGAAACTCAATAAAACTTCGAAATAAATTAAAAGGAGGTCTTCAGTCTTGATGGAGATCCACTTTCGAGTTGATTCCGATGGTGTCCTTCAAGTGTTTTCTTCAATCTTTTCTGATTGCCCTTGTAACAGCCCGTTTTCAGTGAAATCAGAACAATGGTTGTGAGACCACAAATATGAAGTCAAAAAAATTATTTTATTATTATTTTATATCTTACAGCATGATAGTAATACCATATAAAAATTTTGTTAAGAAATTTTACCGTTTACATGCTCAATTTGATAAAAATGACTAAATCGCGTAAAGTGCAAAAGTTGAGTTCTAATAGCTAAAGGTATTAAATAGCTATAGTATTTTAAAGTGGAATTCCTTATATAGTAATTAGACCATAAATAGTGATAGTGGATGTACATGGTTTTGAATGTTTTTAAGGGTTAAATTAGTAAATAGGTAAATAATGATAAAATTAATCAAATTAAACAAAGCCATCGCCTTTTGTTCATCTTTCTCAATCGAAATTAAAAGGAAAGAATAGCCATGGGAGCTTGAAGTTTCGAAAACCATATTTTCCCTTGCATTGGTATGTATTTTTGTCTCGTTTTTTATGATTTCTATGTTTTCAAGATCGTTGTAGCTTAATCTAGCTAGCCCTAAGACTAATTTGTGAAACTGTTAAACTGTTAGGGTTTTTCCATTTTTGAATATACATGATTTTTGATGTTTTATAATAGAAAATGGATGGTTATTGTTAGATAAACAACTTTTGTTAAGAGACTTTTGATGAAATTGTCAAATAGGGATTAAATTAAAAAATAGAAAATTATACATGATGAAATTGTGAAATAAATGAAATATAGGCCATGCTAGGGACCTATTTGATATTCCACCATAGTGGGTTGTGGTGAAATTGCAAAAATTTCCATTTTTATAAGCTAAGGACTAAATTGTAAAGAAATTAAAAGTATAGGGGCAAAATAGTAATTTTCCAAAAATGTAATTTTGGGCTAAATTGAATGAGTTATTGATGTATAAATCAAGACAGACCTCGTACGGCTTTAAATCGGGGCAAAGAGAAAATCTCGAATTAATCACCTCTGGATCTACGTATACGCATCGAGGTAAGTTCATGTAATTAAATTGTGCTTATATGTTTTAGGTTGAATTATACATGTGTTATGAAATGCTATATATATACTGATTACATATCCAATGACATACAACGATTACTGAGCCCTGTCTGAACCTTAGGAATCCATCTGTAGGATACAAATGACATGTCATTAATGTTTACATGATTTGAGTACTGGTCCTGAACGTCCTACCGATGGCTGAGGTCCTGCATGTGTTGCAGATACTCTACAGCTCGTGTGAGCAACATTATGCAGCTATGTTCCGACCCACAGCTCGTGTGAGCATACCGATCTACAGCTCGAGTGAGCATACCGATTCAAAGCTCGTATGAGCATACATGTACATGAATTGACGGCTTATAATTATATGAGCTAGCACACCATGTGTGAGCTATCCCAGGAATCCAATGGTATTCTAAATGGTTCAACAGGCAATATTATGATAAGAAATGGTAAGAATTTGACTAAATAATCAACTAACTTGCATGTATATTTGCATCAATACATACCATATAATTTACTTTCCAAAACAAAACCATTTGGTACCAAAATGTCATTCTATAATTAGCACCAATAGTCATTTAAACTATTCAAACAAGATACCAATTCTCAACAAGTCACATGTAACGACCCAAAATTTACGGGTATCGAAAAATCAAATTTTTGGGTCATTATTTCCGCAAAATGAATTAGTAAATATTTATTAGAAATATTTACGAACCTAGTAGTGTAGTTAATTAGACTTTGGTTAAGTGAATTAGATTGAATTAAAGCTAATTTAGTGAAAGGACTAGATTGAATATAGTGTAAAATTTTAATTATAGATTAAAGAAAAGTCAAAGGACTAAATTAGTAAATAAACCTTAACTGAAAAATGTGTGATAAAAATTAATTACATGTGTATAAAGTATAATACAAACATGTGTAGTATAAATTTATGTTTACTTGTATTATAAGTAAATAATAATAATTACTAAAATATAATACTAATATAATAATTAAAAGTAAATAAAAGAAACAAAATAGAATAAGGGAACAGAGAATGAAAACGAAATAGAAAGGAAAGAAAAGGAAAAATTTGGGTTTTGAAGTTTAAAACTTATTTGCTAACGTAGCACCAGAAACGTCATCAAAGAAGGGAAAAGAGAAAGTGAGCGAAGATAACGAATAAAATCGAGAACCACGGTTTGTATTTCTATAAACTAAGCTTTTAAATTAAATGTTGTATGTATTACTTTACTATGTATGGTAAGTAAGTTAAAGGTGAGTATTGTTAAATTTGAAATGTAATAAATGTTATACGAAAATTTGAAAGTGATATGAAAACCCTATTAACAGTATCGGGCAAATTAGGATATAGTTGGCATGCCATAGGATTGGAAGTGTTCAGGGATACTCCGACTTTGTGTCGATAAGGCACTATAAGTGTCAACTACTGTTACTGTTCTGGATTCGTTCCGACGAGGTACTCTGTGAACCGCTACTGCTACTGTTACTGTTACAGTGTATTTCGGCTTTGGCCGGTGAAACACTGTATACTATCCCGGTGTGTGGGTTGGATCCGTGTATCCATCCAGGTCTGAATTGTAACACCCCTCACCCATATCCAGTGCCGAAATAGGGTTTGAGGCGCTACCGAGCATAAACTCAACCAATCTTAGGAAATCAGGCCATAAAACTTTGATCAATTTAAACTTTTCGTTTTATAACCAACCTGTCCTTTACTTGGGCTTAAGAGGCCCAAAACATACATTCGAGGTGGTTTGGGGTCAAATCGAGGGCTCAAGAAAAACTTGGAAAATTCATGCTTTAAGGCTCCACATGCTCGTGTGGGTATAGACCATGTGGTCACATACGCCCGTGTGGCCCAGGACACGCCCGTGCCCTTATCCCGTATGCAACACTGACTTTAAAACACGGCCATGGCACAAGCCTGTGTGGCCTGCCCGTGTACAACAACGACTTAAAATTTTAAGTGAGGGGACACAAGGCCATAACACACACCCATAGGAGTGAGCCGTGTGTCACACACGACCTAGACACACGCCTGTGTGTCTTGTCCGTGTGGACAATAGGAGGCCATTTCCAAGCCATTTTGTCACCCCTTTTACGCAACCTACACAAGATCATTTCAATATACTAATTTCACCACAATGGACACCAATTCATCCATAGAAAGAACATTATAAGCATTTACCAAAATGAATAATAGCCATTATTCTAGGCTTGATACAAAATGAAGGGCTTTTGACTTAAGCCAAAATACATAATCAATTTCTCAATAAATCAAACATCCTAGTCTAGCCCTATACATGCCATACACAAAAGAAGATTTGTACTATACCAAGTGCTTCGATTGATAGTGTGATCGATATCTCCGACTTCAAAGATTCCTTGAGCTAATTAAACGGCACTGAAAGAAAAGGGCAAAGGAAGAAGAGTAAGCATAAAGCTTAGTAAGTTGCATATAAATAAATATACAACCACAATTTCACCATTAGTCATCTTACTCATAGCTCAAAGGTAAACATAAACTTGACTTACTCATTACCGTCCACTCAAATCACATTTTCTAATTTGAGCTCATTACTTATGCATACCAAAAGAGTACCTATACCACTCACAACATTATTATACTTTCCTTATTAAATCACTTTCGTAATCTTTACAGTCGAACCTTTCAGAATACAACTGAATATTCTATAAGCCTCAAACATGGGATTAGTTGCCGATGTCATGTCCCGGACATGGTCTTATACCAGCTCTCATGTATACGTGCTGATGCATGTCCTGGACATGTCTTACACTAGCACAACTCTTAGCCGATGCATGTCCCAGACACGTCTTACACTGGATATCTTCGTCGATGCCAATGCATGTCCCAGACATGTCTTACATTGGCACTCATCTCTACGTCGATGCCATGTCCCAGACATGGTCTTACACTGGCACTCATAATGTGGCTGATGCATGTCCCTGACATGTCTTCCACTGGCACACAAGAAATTCGAATGTTGTGGCATGAATATCCAGTTTGTTTCCTAGGGTCCCAACTAGATCTTTCTACTATCTCAATCATTAATATGCAATATTAGTTTACAATCTAGCAATTCATACTATATCAATTCAATGACAATTCGAACACATACATTAACATTGTAGTTGTATTATTTACATACAACTTACCTCGATTTACAAAATATACTTGACTAGTGGGTTTAGTCAGATTGCTTGGCTTTGCCCCAGTCTAGGTTCGATTTTGGAAAATCTTGATCTATAATAACAAAATGCACTCATTTAGTCACTAATTATAATTAGGCAATCATATATTCACATCTTTGGTAAAATGACCATTTTGCCCCTAGACCTTGGCAAAATGACCATTTTACCCCTATGCTCGAAAATCAATTTTTATCAAATTTCTTCGTATTTCAAGCCTAGACAAACTCCTTTTTTTTAATCTTATATAAAACTCGAAAATTTCACTATTTCACACACTTATTACTTATTTTGCAACTTATGCAAAATAGTCCCTTTAAGTGTTTTCATGCTAACACCTTTCAAAAAAAAATTTTATGACACAACTAGGACTCCTATTCTTCCATAAAAACTCAGAAACTATCACAAATACATTCATGGTAAAACCCTAAACTCTTAACCATTTTACAAAATAGACCCCTCATTTGAAAGCTTATGCTTCAAGGGTCTCAAAAGTGCAAAAATTATTAACTAAGGACACGGGAATCACTTACTTGTTAAGGTAATAAGTTGCTGAAATTTCAAAGCTTCAAAAACCCCTCTTTTGCTGATATTTTTGGTGGGGATAAGACAAGGAGAAGGATAAAAATAATAGCTAGGCTTTTAGGCATTATTTTATCACCAACTCATGACATCATTCACCTAAACTTTGACTATTTGACCAACTTTGCTTCCTATGGCTGGCCACCTTGCTTCTAGAGGTCAAATTACTCTTTAAAATCCTATAATTTTAGTTCTCTAGCTATTTAACACATTTGGGTACTAAAAAGCAACTTTTACCTTTATGCGATTTAGTCTTTTTTCGCAATTGGGCTCACAAGCGTTAAAATTGACTCACCAAATTTTTCATGCACTAATATAATCATGTTATAACCTCATAATTATAATAAAATAAATTTTATAACTTCGAATTTATGGTCCTGAGACCACTGTTCTGACTAGGCCCTAAATCTGGCTGTTACACGATTATGTTAATAGGGGTAAATTACTGCACTGAAGACTGAATGATACTGACTAAATTGAATATCTTACTGGTTCTGATTCTAATGATAAATGTTAATATGAAATGAAGACAATTAATTGAATGTTCATGATGTGTTTATTTATTGGATTCTATGGTATAAGTATAAATGCATAAATTAAGTATTGGTTTATAGAAATACCATTGAGTGTATACTTAGTGTACGGTTTGTTTCCATGCGCAGGTTAGGTACAAAGTAAATAACGTCTCAGCATCCAAGCCAACTCCCGAACTCAAATACTTGGTGATGTATCTTATCTTGAGGAATGGCAAGTACCTAAGTTGTCTTAGTGTTATTTTGAGTATGAATATTACTAGTGTAAGGAAGATAAAGGTTAATCTATATAAGCAAAATTTATGTTTATAAAATAGTCACTTATATAGTTTATTTTGAATTGATTTGGATGGTATTTAAGTATAATGTTTGGAAATTCTACGTTAAATAGTTATTGAAAATATGTGAGTTAAATCGTTATACTAGTGGTTTTAGCGTGTATTAGATATTTTAAATCATGTTTTGGACTGGTTGAAAGATTGTATTTTAAATTGCTTACTATTCAAGGTGTGTAGGGTTGGTAAATTTGAACTATAAAGTTCATTTTGAGTCCACACGGCATGTCACACGGGCGTATGATCAGACCGTGTGAGGCACATGGCTCGCACACGGACATGTTGATAGACCGCATCATCCTTAAATGTGAAGTCAAGATAGTACATAGGCAAAAGACACGACCGTTTTTCTTGGTCGTGTGAAGGACACGGGTTTCAAGCATGGTCGTGTGTCAAAATCGCGTAAATGGCTTAAAAATGGTGAAAATTCAGTTTACCACATGGCCTAGCGACATGGGCATGTGCCCAGGCCGTGTGCCCCTTTGATGCTTAAGAATTTGCAAGTCAGAATTGCCCACGACCTAGCCACACGGCCATGGGAGCCACACGGGCATGTGCCCCTAACTTCGAGAAAAAATTTTCGAAGTTCTCCAAAGTTACCGGTTTAGTTCCAAATCATTTCTAAAGCATGTAATGGGCCCCATAGGCCCATATTAGGGACTTTATGGTGAAATTTGAAAAGTTTTGATTTGGAATGCAAATTTATGACTCGGTTTTGTATAAATGCTAGTGTATAAGTCTAATATGCCTCGTAACTCTATTCTGGTGATGGATACGAATTAGGGGTGTTATATTTAATGGTATCAGAGCTACTCAGGTTTAGTCGATTCTAGGACTAAATCAAGCTCGAAATTGAGTATAGTGGTACATGCCATTATTGAATTAAATTTGAGTCTGGATTGCATACTGAATTATATATTGATTGAATTGTTTCTGTTTTATACTGTTAAGGATGTCTGACGAAAGAATTGAAGAAACTTATCAAGAAATGTATAGTGAAGATAATGAACCATACGATATGAATGAATCAGAGTCTGTAACTCCAAGTGTAAACCCGATAGGTAATCAACCGTCAAATATTGGAAGGGTGGTACTAGTGAAATAGATAATACAGAAATACTCAGAGTAATAGCCGATGCTCTTCAAAAAGCAGTGGGAACCATACCTACAATGATTACTACTCCTACTACCCGACGAGCCCCGATTAAAGAATTGCATAAATATGGAGCTACTGAATTTTTGGTTTTGAAGGGAGCTGATCCGTCAAAAGCCGAAAACTGGTTGGAAACTACAAAAAGAATTTTGAAGCAACTCGAATTACCCCATAAGAAAGTCTGACGCGTGTCATTTCTTTACTGTAAGAAGAGCCGTATGTATGGTGGGAGACAGTAATTCAAAGTATATCAAAAGAAATGTAACAACCCGTTTTTAGGGTTAATCAGAACAGTGGTTTCGGGACCACTAAATCCGATGAGTAGGTTTGTAAATATTATATTTAATATTTATGAGTTAATTGTAAGTTTAAAAAAGGTTTTTAATATTGTGATTTTTGTTTTATAAGCGATTTATTAAGCTCAAGTGGTATGACCCTAAGGTCAAGTGGGTTTAGAAAATGAGGTATCGAGACCTCATTTCTACAAACCGAGTCGTAAATATTTTTATAAATATTTACGGAGTGGCAATAAGATGATATTAAAGTTTCATTGAAAAATTTTATTGTTTTGATAGTTAATTAAGCAAAAAGGACTAAATCGCGCAAAGCGTAAAAGTTGTGTTCTATAAGTTAAAGATATTAAATAGCTATGGAATTAAATAGTGGGAGTTCTTAAGTGGTAATTATTCCATAATTGTTGGTAGTGGAATTCCATGGCTTGGTATAATGGAAATTATTAATGTATATTAAGGTTAAATATGGTATTTGGTAATTATAATAAAATAAAATAAAACAAAAGCCAAATTACATGCTATCATCTTCATCAATAGCCGAATGTGAGAAAGAAAATAATGTTCTCAAAGCTTTGAAGGTTCGGCCATGGTTGTTCATGCATGTAAGTCCATGTCGTCTCGGTTTTTAATAATTTTTACGTTTTTGAGATCGTTGCTTCGTAATCTAGCTGGCCCTACCTCCAATTTTAAAATTGTTAAAGTATTTGGATGATGCCATTATTGAATTTTTGAGTATCTTGTTGTTTGATGATGAGTAATAAATCTTTGATGTTTGATTTTCATGTTTGATTAAGTGATTTTTGATAAAAATGTGTATTAAGGACTAAATTTAGAAATTTGTAAATTGAGGGGTCAAAACGTGAAATAAATAAAAGAAATGGGTTGCTAGAGACCTAAGGTAAATTCAGCCTAACATGGGTTTGATGAAATTTTGAGTAATTTGTGTTATTTTGAAATAGGGATTAAATTGTAAAAATGTGAAATGTTAGGGGATAAAATGCAAAATGCCCAAATTATGTGTCTTTAGATAAAATTTAATGAAATGTTGAATAAGTGAGTTAATTTTGATATTAATTAGATTGGAAAAAGTAGAATTCGGATTTGGATCGGGGGAAAATCAAAATGGTCGATTAGTCGTCTCGTTCCGATTATCGTCTTCCGAGGTAAGTCCTTAAGTAATTATATTTGATTTGCTGCGCGCTTAAGATTATACAATATGATAAGTAATTATTTGACGTTTACAAGTTCGAATTGCAATAAGTATATTGAATTTCGGCTATAAAGCCGAATATGAAATGGATGACTTATGTATATAATGTGGCCGAATGACTATTAAGTGATGATGTGAAAGTGTGTAATATGTGTATACAATTTTATTGTACTTGTTTGTATAAAGTCGAATGTGAATTGAATGGTATATATGTGGTGACAGAATAGCTATTATGAAACAAAGTCAAAGAATGGGATATTTGTAGAATAGATGAATTGTGACTATTGTTCCTACTTGATCGAGGTTGTGTGTGAAATAATTTGTGAATATGGCATATAGTCGAATGGTTATTAAAAGTGAAACTAGGATAATGAAAAGATTATGTGTTCCTTGTGTATGATTATTGAACCGAAAGTTAAAAGGTAGGTGTACATTTTGTGCTTATATTCGAATGAAGCAATTAAATTGCTAATGTGAAATGTGCTTATATTCGAATGAAGCAATTAAATTGCTAATGTGAAATGTTATGTGAAATGTGTTAACATGTGAATAAATATGCAAGACACTGAAAATGTATCCAGGCTAAAGTCCCGCAGGCTTCGTGCTGGAAATGTATCCGGGCTAAAGTTCCGCAGGCTTCGTGCTGGAAATATATCCGGGCTAAAGTCCCGCAGGCTTCGTGCTGGAAATATATCCGGGCCAAAGTCCCGCAGGCTTCGTGCTAGAAATGTATCCGGACTAAAGTCCCGCAGACTTCGTGCTGCAAATGTATCCGGGCCAAAGTCCCGCAGGCTTCATGCTGGAAATGTATCCGGGCCAAAGTCCCGCAGGCTTCGTGCTGGAAATGTATCCGGGTTAAAGTCCCGCAGGTTTTGTGCTGATAATATAATTTTGGGTTTTATACCTAGTGGGCCAAGTGCCGATGAATTTGATAAAAGTATACAATTACAAGATCCTACACTAAGTTGACAAATTGAAAGTGCATTACATATTAAGTTGGCCAGGTATGTATCATGTACTCGTATGCGATTTTAATTTGAATTAACTTATAAATATATAAAGTGATGCATCTGTGAATAAGTGTTATGACTATAAATGTGATTGTGATATATTCGGTTATGTTTTGATAGTTAGTCATTTTGGAAATTTATAAGAGCTCTTATGAAAAATCAATGAGACAGGTTGCATTGTTGATAATTTATGTCTGGTAAATATCTTTGACCTTATAGAAGTTTTGTTCAGTCAAGTAATACCTCATAATCTTATTCCGGCAACGGATACGGGTTAGGAGTGTTACAAGAAAAAATAAGCTGGGAGTTCTTTCAAAGAGAATTTTAGAAAAAGTATTTGGGGGAAATGTACATGGAAGATAGAAAACAGGAGTTTTTGACACTAAAATAAGGCGAAATGTCTATAGTGGATTATGAACGGGAATTTTTTAGACTAAGTCGATATGCAACTGAATTTGTACCGACTGAAGCTGACAGATGCAAATGATTTTTGAGAGGTTTGCGTGATGAATTTAGACTATAGTTGATGCAACTTCGAATTACTGAATTTGCAGATCTTATGGAAAGAGCTAAGATGATTGAACAGGTACTGGGGAAAAATAAGAAGTCTGAAGTTGCTCGTTCAACTGAAAAATGTCCTAGAACTGCTAGTTCAAGTCTACAACCTAAACGGTCAAAGGAATCTCAAGGTAATCGGGGATTCAGCACTAGATCAGAAAGAGGTGATAGAAGACAAACAAAATAGATAACTGTATCCACTAGTAGTGTTATAATCCCAAATCAGAATACTGAAATTTCAGAATGTGAACACTGCGGGAACAGACATAGGGATGAGTGTAGAAGATTAACTGGGGGTTGTTTCCGATTTGGATCCACTGATCATTTTGTAAAGAACTATCTAAAGATTGGTAAGGCAGCACCAACGGTATCACAAAGACCTGAATCTGCTTCCAGAGGTCAGGGGTCAGGCCGAACTGGTCCAGTTACTAGAGGAGGTACTAGAAGAACTAGTGAAAACGTTACACAGCAATTTGAAGTAAGAGCTCCGGCCCAAGCATATGTTGTAAGAACTCGAGATGAGGGAGATGCTCAAGATGTAGTGACAGGTATATTCTTATTACATTCAGAACCCATGTATGTTTTAATAGATCCAAGATCGTTACATTCCTATGTTAATACAAAACTGGTTGAAATGAGAAATTAAAAACCTGAATTATTTAGAATAATGATAGAAGTGTCTAGTCCATTGGGGAAAACTATGTTAGTGAATCAGATATGTCGAAGGTTTCCATTAATGATTCAGGATAAAATCTTTTCTGTTGATCATGCCATTCGGTGACTTTGACATTATACTAGGTATGGATTGGCTATCATAACATGAAGTAATTTTGGACTGTTATAAAAAGAAATTCACTATTCAGAATGAAAGTGGTGATTTGATTCAAGTAAATAGTATTCGGACCAGTGGGACTGTTCGTGTTACTTCAGCAATTAAAGCTAGTAAGCTCATTTATCAAGGATGTGCTACTTTCTTAGCATACGTTATTAATTCCAATTCAGTTAAGAGTCAGTGCAGTAAAATTCAAACTGTATGTGAATTTCCTGATGTGTTTCCTGAAGAATTTCCTGGATTATCTCCTGATCGGGAAGTTGAATTTACGATTGAAGTATACCAGAGTACGGATCCGGTGTCAATACCACCATATCAAATGTCACCTATTGAGTTGAAGGAGCTGAAGGTACAACTGCAAGACTTATTGGATCAAGGTTTTATACGACCTAGTACATCACCGTGGGGAGCTCCAGTGTTATTCGTTAAAAAGAAAGATGGTTCGATGCGGTTGTGTATTGATTATCGATAGTTGAATAAGGAAACAATCAAGAATAAATACCCGTTACCTCGCATTGATGATTTATTTGATCAACTAAAATAAGCTTCTGTATTTTCAAAAATTAATTTGAGGTAGGGATATTATCAGTTGAAGGTAAAGGAGAGTGATGTACTGAAGACAGCATTCCTTACACGATATGGACATTATGAATTTTTGGTAATGCCATTTGGGTTAACAAATGCTCCGGCTGCTTTTATGGATCTTATGAACTGGATTTTTTAGCCATACTTGGATAAATTCGTAGTGGTTTTTATAGATGATATTTTAATATATTCGAAGTTTGAAACTGAACATGAGCAACATCTTCGAATTGTTTTACAAATATTGCGAGAGAAATAATTGTATGGGAAATTGAACAAGTGTGAGTTTTGGTTATCGGAGGTTGTATTTCTTGGTCATATAGTATCAGCAGACGGGATTAGAGTAGATCCAAAGAAGATTGAAGCCATAATTTAGCGGAAAATTCCCAAAAATGTGTCAGAGGAACGTAGTTTCCTTGGGTTGGCCGGATATTATCGAAGGTTTGTGAATGGATTTTCAAAGATAGCTTTACCGATGACAAAGTTGCTACAAAAGAATGTTCGTTTGTTTGGAGTGAACAATGTCATAAAAGTTTTGAAACGTTGAAGCAAATGTTAACAGAAGCACCAGTATTGACTATACCGGAGTCGGGAAAAGATTTTGTTGTGTACAGCAATGCTTCTTTAAATGGTCTCGGATGTGTATTGCTGCAAAGTGGAAAGGTAATTGCTTATACTTCACGACAATTGAAACCACATGAACGTAACTATCTGACTCATGATCTGGAATTAGCAATGGTATTTTTTGCTCTAAAGATTTGGAGACAATATCTGTATGGTGAGAAGTGTTATATCTACACTGATCATAAAAGTCTCAAGTATCTTCTGACATAGAAAGAATTGAATTTGAGACAGCGTCGGTGGATAGAATGTAACGCCCCCGTACCCGAGACCGTCGCAGGATTCGAGCACGAGGTGTTAACGGACTTAATTCATTAATTAAACAGCTCAAACAATTTATTTTAGAATTTCCAGACAAGTTGGCTAACTGCGTCACAGTCGCTAAAAAAATCATATATCGAGTTACAAAACTTGAACTCCAATTCTGTAAATTTTTCCTGAAACTAGACTCAGATATCTACTTACTAATTTTTTTCTAGAATTTTTGGTTGGGCCAATTAGTACAGTTTATTAGTTAAAGTCTCCTCTATTTCAGGGTTCAGGTACTCTGACCCCTGTGCACTACGAATCAGATATCTCTGTGTATAGAGTTTCAATGACTATGCAATTTGTTTCTAATAAAACTAGGCTCAATAAGGATTTCATATATGTAAGGTAAAACTCCTAATTGTTTTTTTACAATTTATGGTAAATTTCTAAATTTAGAACAGGGGATTCAGAAATTGCTCTGACCCTGTTTCACCAAAACGTAAGTATTTCCAAAATATGCAAGCCACCATACCGAGATGGTCTGTTGATAGTGTGAGCGTGCCTCCGACCGTCCTGATCTCCAAACTGGCTTGTCAAAACTACAAGGAATGGAAGGGAGGGAGTAAGCATAAATGCTTAGTAAGTTCACATGCAAATAACAAATAACTTAACAAAGCAATTATACCAACCAACATTATCATAATATCACCAAAACATATATCACATTTCTATTCATCATTCATCGTCTTACTACATTATTGTTGTCGTATCAAGTCTCAACCCGAGGGTTAAGTACGTACCTGTTCTAAGTGCCCATTCCACAACACTTACCAATACGTCACTTGCATCTTGAGTATTCTTCCATTTCACTAGAATTTTACCCGTTGAACACATCGGAATATAACTCGGATACATGGAAAGTTTGCACATAAGTGCCACATATGTAGCCAAGCTACCATGTCACCCGCCCATAAGTGAACTCAGACTCAACTTAACGAGCTCACTCGGACTCAAATCAACGAGTTCGCATGCCTAGTTACATTTCATGAACTCGGACTCAACTCAACGAGTTCGGACGTTCGCATCCATAAGTGAACTCGGACTCAGCTCAGCGAGTTCGGATGTTCGCATCCATAAGTGAACTCGGACTCAACTCAATGAGTTTGGATGCCCAAATATCTGAATCTATTCCTAAGGTTTAACGGGACTTTCCTCGTTCGTACTCCTTTACCATTCTCCTAGAAATACCACTGATGATACTTCGGTAGTCTTTCACATTTTTCACATAATTCATAAAATTTTTGCATGTTGTCCAATAATGACCACAAAGCATAGAATTGCATGATAACAATCATAATATCATATAAATAGCATTAAATGATTTAAAATAACGGTTATATTATAATATTTACATATGAACTTACCTCGATACAAAATGAGAATAGTCGAGCCTATTTCTCCGTAAATTTCTTTTTCCTTCGATCTCGACTCGAATATCTTTTCTCTTGATCTATAATACCAAATTAACTTATTTAATACACACATTCATCACAACAGCCCTTAATACGAACTTTGGTAAAATTACTATTTTGCCCCTAAACTTCCACATATTTACACTTTTTCCCTAAGGCTCGTAAATTAAACCTCATCCTATTTTCTTATATTTTATGACATGCTGATCATTTTTCCTTCTATAGCAACATCAAATTCACACTCTAACATGTACTTATAAATATTAGGTATTTTACCGATTATGTCATTTTACTCGTTTTTACGAAAAATCACTTAGCAAAAGTTGTTTAACACAATCTCAAACTTCATATTCTACCATAAAACATCAAAATTCATACATATCATCCATGGGTAAAATTTTAAATATAAACCCTAGCTCAAAATATTGGTAGAAATAGTTAAACCTAGCTACGAGGATTTCAAAGATGTAAAGAACATTAAAAACGGGCATAGAAATCACTTACAATCAAGGCTTAAAAGTGTTGAAACCCTAGCTATGGTGGAGAGAAAAATTTGGCAACAACTTATGGAGAAGATGATCATTTTTATGTTATTTTTCCCATTTTATTTCATTTAATATCCAAATGACCAAAATTCCCTTCCTTACTATACTTTCAAAAATTCCATCCATGTCCAATTTTTGTCCATAAACTTAGAAATTGGTCAAATTGCTATTTAAGACCTCCTAATTAATATTTCAAAGCAATTTCATACTAGAAATTTCTAGAATGCTAGTTTTGCAACTTATTCAATTTAGTCCCAAATTTCAAATTAAGCACTTTATGCATAAAATTTCTTCACGGAAGTTTCACACAATCATGCAATCATATCATAGACCTCAAAATAATTATAAAATAACTATTTCTATCTCAGATTTGTAGTCTCAAAACCACTATTCCGATTAGGCCGTAATTCGGGATATCACAACTCTTCCCCCCTTTAGGGATTTTCGTCCCCGAAAATCTTACAGGAAAAGTGGTCTTCACTTAGATTCCTCAATTTCATATTCGGTGCTGAAGAACTTTCACTCAGGCAGTGCCTCCAATATATCTATTTAATTTCTCATATATTCTGAAAGCTTACGGACTCATCTCTCAATTGTTCTTATATTTTCAACCCTTCTCAGTTTCCCTTATCACCTTGACATAAAACCAGATCTCAATTTGGTTAATGGAGACTAGAATTCCAAGAAATCCAACAATCAAAGGGACCTGCACTCTTCCGAAATAATCATACAGATTTTCATCATCAATAAATCACAATCCAATAACATCTGAATCAAATTACAGTATACGTCATTACTCTCTTAATGAATAGGAAAATTTTCACTGTGAGCTTCATACAATTCTTTCTGTATAAGCCTCGGAATAATAATACCATGAATCAGATCCAATCTGAAATTCAACATCAGAAGTCGATCCTCACTGTACTTTTTTAGTTTACTACTCACTATCATATTTTCCTCTTTCCGCTATGGAAATAATTCTGATATAGCCTCGAAAATAATCCTTTCTCATTTTCATCCTAATATCAATACTGGCAGAGATAACTCTGGTAGATCTTGATGCTCGGCTTTAACCCCATTAACAACTCAGATTTTCCATAGCATCGAATGCTCTAAACTATTACATTACCTTATTGTCTTGAATCACATTAAAATTCATACAGATTGAACACTCGAGTCGATCTTAATCACCAATGAATGACATTTCAAGTAATCCTTTCTTCTAGTTACAAAACAATTCATCATGCCATCCTTTACTATTCATTCCTTACGTTAATCAAAACCGTCTCAATTGCATTAGCTCAAATAACCAAAATATCTCAATTGAAGACATTAACTATAACTGACTTACTTGAGAGAAGTAATCCACCATACCGATTGAAACTTGCACTTTTATCACTTATGCCTTTACTGTTGTCAAACCTTACACGAAAATTAGAAAAATCCCAATACTGAAATCACCATATTACCCAAATCAAATCAGAAGTATAGTCATACTTGACATGATTATCACGAGCTAAAAAATGCACTTCGAACATGAGTCATAATTGAAAAATTACGGAATAAAGATAACAAGAAAACTGAATAAAGAAATCTAAGATAGAGAAACCCAGAATAAAGAAATCCAAAATAAAGAAACCCAAGATACGATACTATGCTGGAAAATCGAAAACCAAACTCATAGGAAAATATAGAAGATCCCGATAATTCCTCAGAGAAAAGAAATCTAGTAGAAAACATCATTTATTCTCACTGGAATCAAATGCAACAAGAACAATGTATCTTCCCATATATACATATCAAATGGAGCATCAAATAGAAGAAACAGAATCATAGTATCATACATGTTCTCTCATCAATTTTTATCAGGCAGAATATAATAGAATGCCCGAAGGAATAGTATAACAAGAATTTCTTCAAAAGATCAACAACCATAGAAATATTTCTAGGAACGGATAAACACATAGAACATCTTAGAAGAAATTGTTAAATCTGTCCAGCCATAACTGTCACACTCAGATATTACACATTTCAAAATCATTTCCTACAACTAGTTCTGCCATCAAAAATTTCATGTTAGACCTTTCACTAAAGAAGACCAGTTCTGAATAAATTTTGATTTACACTTTTTTCGACCTTGTATCTGAGTAATTCAATTTACCAAAGTAAATTCATTCTTTAACTAGGACAGTGCATAGCTCCAATAATCTTTATATCAACCTAATATTTTTCTAGCTCTAACTTTATTTACAATCTCATTCTCAGTCTCTAATCATGTTTATAATTATTCTATCATCGAACTCTTTGGTTTCTCAACCGGAAACTTATTCAGTACAAATCTCATGAAATTCCATTATAAGCTCCACTTCGGTAAGGGGGAAGGGTTGTAAGGCCTCTGACTCGACTTTCTCATACATATAAATATCATTACAATCATATAATTCAATCCAAACAATTTAACATAGATAAATTCATTTCATTATAATCATTTATCTCATAAAAAATATCATTGACATTCATCAACATTCAACGTTCAATCAAGGCAATGACATTTTCATTCATATCATGATATTAGGAACCTTTACTCATACCTCTACGAATTTCTTGTTATCCCGTTCATCTTATCAAGTAAGCCAAGTGCACTACATCATATGAGCATTAAGCAAGTATGGATAATTATCACAACATGAACTTTCATCTCACGTGTTATCACATATATATATATCATAAACTTTTATTCATACTTTTCTGAATCGAGACTCATCATAATCATAATTTAATTCAAACACTTCGCATCACATTGAACATGGTCAGTGCAGCTCGGTTAGAGAGTATTTCTACCTAAACAAGATGGTGCTCATACGCGTCGGGAGGCATTACATTATCACGGATCCGTGGCATGTATAGCTAGACTCTTACACATACTAGGTTAGTCCGAGAACCGACTAAACCATAGCTCTGATACCACCAAATTTAATGTCCCCATACCTGAGACCGTCCCCGAATTCGAGCACGAGTTAACGGACTTAATTCATTAATTAAACAACTCAAACAATTTATTTTATAATTTCCAGACAAGCTGGTTAACTGCGTCATAGTTGCTAAAAAAATCATATCTCGAGTTACAAAACTTGAAATCCAATTCCGAAAATTTATCCTGAAACTAGACTCAGATATCTACTTACTAATTTGTTTCTAGAATTTTTGGTCAAGACAATTAGTACAGTTTATTAGTTAAAGTCTCCCATGTTTTAGGATTCGGCTACTCTGACCCCTGTGCACTACGAATTAGATATCTCCGTGTATAGAGTTTCAATGACTATGCCGTTTGTTTCTAATAAAACTATGCTCAATAATGATTTCATACATGTAAGTTAAAACTCCTAATTATTTTTGTAAAATTTATGGAAATTTTTTTAAATTAGAATAGGGGATTTAGATATTACTCTGACCCTATTTCACCAAAACGTAAATATTTCATAAAATACAACTCTTTTACCAATTTTGTTTCTTCCAAATGAAAATGAATTCATTAAGCTCCAATTTCGTATTTTATTCATCATCTAATTCTATCTCTACTATTTTTAGTGATTTCTCAAACTCACATCACTGCTACTGTGTGATTCTGTTTTATAGCCAATTTCACCATTTTATAGATTTCCATAGATTAGTTAACACATAAAGCATATGTGTTATCAAATATAATCTCGATTAGCCACTCCAATAGCTAATCATTCTCAAACATTTTCATGCCATAAATGAGCTATATCATAAGATTATACACACAAAAGGATTATAATGCTATACATGCCATATTCCCAAAATATGCAAGCCACCATACCGAGATAGTTTGTTGATAGTGTGAGCGTGCCTCCGACTGTCCTAATCTCCAAACCGGCTTGTCAAAACTACAAGGAATGAAAAGAAGGGAGTAAGCATAAATGCTTAGTAAGTTCACATGCAAATAACAAATAACTTAACAAAGCAATTATACCAACCAACATTAGCATAATATCACCAAAACATATATCACATTTCTATTCATCATTCATCGTCTTACTACATTATTGTTGCCGTATCAAGTCTCAACTCGAGAGTTAAGTACATACCTGTCCTAAGTGTCGTTCCACAGCACATACCAATACGTCACTTTCATCTTGAGTATTCTTCCATTTCACTAGAATTTTACCCGTTGAACACATTGGAATATAACTCGGATACATGGAAAGTTTGCACATAAGTGCCACATATGTAGCCAAGCTACCATGTAACCCGCCCATAAGCGAACTCGGACTCAACTCAACGAGCTCACTCGAACTCAACTCAATGAGTTCGGATGCCTAGTTACATTTCACGAACTAGGACTCAACTCAACTAGTTCGGACGTTCGCATCCATAACTGAACTCGGACTCAGCTCAACGAGTTCGGATGTTCGCATCTATAAGTGAACTCGGACTCAACTCAACGAGTTTGGATGCCCAAATATCCGAATCTATTCCTAAGGTTCAACGAGACTTTCCTCGTTCGTACTCCTTTACCATTCTCCTTGAAATACCAATGACGATACTTTGGTAGTCTTTCACATTTTTCACATAATTCATAAAATTTTTGCATGTTGTCCAATAATGACCACAAAGCATAGAACTGCATGATAACAATCATAATATCGTATAAATAGCATTAAATGATTTAACATAACGGTTATATTACAATATTTACATATGAACTTACCTCGATACAAAATGAGAATAGTCGAGCCTATTCCTCGTAAACTTTATTTTGCCTTCGATCTCGACTTGAATATCTTTTCTCTTGATCTATAATGCCAAATCAATTTATTTAATACACACATTCATCACAACAGCCCTTAATACGAACTTTGGTAAAATTACCATTTTGCCCCTAAACTTTCACATATTTACACTT
This sequence comes from Gossypium hirsutum, assembly GCF_007990345.1. Taxonomy (NCBI): domain Eukaryota; kingdom Viridiplantae; phylum Streptophyta; class Magnoliopsida; order Malvales; family Malvaceae; genus Gossypium; species Gossypium hirsutum. The sequence continues at coordinate 96,683,921 of NC_053433.1, read as the reverse complement.
TTGCCCTAAGGCTCGTAAATTAAACCTCATCCTAGTTTCTTATATTTTATGACATGCTGATCATTTTTTCCTTCTATAGCAACATCAAATTCACACTCTAACATGTACTTATGAATATTAGGTATTTTTACCGATTATGTCATTTTACTCGTTTTTACGAAAAATCACTTAGCAAAAGTTGTTTAACACAATCTCAAACTTCATATTCTACCATAAAACATCAAAATTCATACATATCATCCATGGGTAAAATTTTAAATATAAACCCTAGCTCAAAATATTGGTAGAAATAGTTAAACTTAGCTACGAGGATTTCAAAAATGTAAAGAACATTAAAAACGGGCATAGAAATCACTTACAATCAAGGCTTAAAAGTGTTGAAACCCTAGCTATGGTGGAGAGAAAATTTTGGCAGCAACTTATGGAGAAGATGATCATTTTTGTGTTATTTTTCCTATTTTATTTCATTTAATATCCAAATGACCAAAATGCCCTTCCTTACTAAACTTTCAAAAATTCCATCCATATCCAATTTTTTTCCATAAACTTAGAAATTGTTCAAATTTCTATTTAAGACCTCCTAATTAATATTTCAAAGCAATTTCATACTAGAAACTTCTAGAATGCAAGTTTTGCAACTTATTCAATTTAGTCCCAAATTTCAAATTAAGCACTTTATGCATAGAATTTCTTCACGAAACTTTCACACAATCATTCAACCATATCATAGACCTCAAAATAATTATAAAATAATTATTTCTATCTCAGATTTGTGGTCTCAAAACCACTATTCCGATTAGGTCGTAATTCGAGATATCACATAGAACTTTTAAAAGATTATGATTGTGTTATTGACTATCATCCGGGTAAAGCTAATGTGGTAGCTGATGCATTAAGTAGGAAGTTGCAACTGAATTGAGAACAATGTTTGCCCAGCTTAGTATTATTGATAATGGAACCCATCTGGCTGAATTGAGAGTAAAACCAGCAATGTTTGATCAAATCAGAACAGCACAGTTAGAAGATGAAAAGCTAATAAAGAAGAGAGAGATGGTTCAGAATAATATGATATAAAATTTTAGCATTGATGAACATAATTGTTTGAGATACCAGAATCAACTATGTATTCTAACTACTTCAGAGTTGAAAGAGTTAATACTCCGAGAAGCACATGACAGTTCTTTTGCATTACATCCCGGAGGAACAAAGATGTACCGTGATTTACGGGAACTGTATTGGTGGCCAGGTATGAAAAGAGATATAATGGAATTTATGGCTAAATGTTTAACATCTCAGCAAGTTAAAACTGAACATCAGGTTCCGACTGGACTATTTCAGCCTATTAATATTCCTAAATGGAAATAGGACTACATCATGATGGACTTTGTAACCGGGTTACCATTGTCAGCAAGTCAAAAAAATGTTATTTGGGTGATTGTTGATCGGCTCACAAAGTCAGCTCATTTTATAGTAGTCAGAACGAATTGGTCACTTCAAAAGTTGGCAGAAACTTATATCCTGGAAATTGTGAGACTACATGGTATTCCTGTATCAATAATTTTCGACCGGGATCCACGGTTTACATCGAGGTTCTGGAAACAGTTGCATGAGTCTCTCGGTACTCGACTTCATTTTAGTACAGCTTTTAATCTATAGACTGATGGACAGTCAGAACGAGTCATTCAGATTTTAGAAGACATGCTCCGAACTTCTATCATTGATTTTGAATCAGGTTGGGAACATTATTTACCATTAGCTGAGTTTGTATATAATAATAGTTACCAATCAAGTATCCAAATGGCACCGTATGAAGCTCTATATGGTCGAATATGTTGATCACTAGTGTGTTGGATGGAATTGAATCAAAGAAAAGTAGTTGGTCCAGAGTTGATTCAAGAAATGGAAAGCACTATTAGAAAGATTCAAGAAAGATTGAAAGCAGCTTTTGATAGGTAGAAATCGTACGCAGATCTAAAACAACGGGACATTGAGTACTCAGTTGGAGACAAAGTATTTCTTAAAGTCTCTCCTTGGAAGAAAATCTTGAGATTTGGTTGGAAGGGTAAATTGAGTCCACAATATATTAAACCATATGAGATTATAGAAAGAACTGAACCGGTGGTATATCGTTTAGCTTTACCTTTTAAATTGCAGAAAATTCATGACGTTTTTCATGTCTCTATGTTAAGAAGATACAGATCTAATCCTTCTCATGTGATTTCAACGAAGGATATAGAGATTCGACATGATTTGTCATATGAGGAAAAACCGGTTAACATACTGGCACGTGAGATAAAGAAATTACAAAATAAACGAGTTCCCTAAGTAAAAGTGTTGTGGAGAAGTCATAATATTGAAGAAGCAACGTGGGAATCAGAGGATACAATGAGATCACAGTACCCCATCTCTTTTCAGGTAAATTTCGAACACGAAATTTATTAAGAGGGGGAGAAATGTAACGACCCAAAGTTTACAAGTATCAAAAAATCAAATTTTTGGGTCATTATTTCCGCAAAATGAATTCGTAAATATTTATTAGAAATATTTACGAAGCTATTAGTGTAGTTAATTAGACTTTGGTTAAGTGAATTAGCTTGAATTAAAGCCAATTTAGTGAAATGACTAGATTGAATATAGTGTAAAAGTTTAATTATAGATTAAAGGAAAGTTAAAGGATTAAATTAGTAAATAAACCTTACGTGACAAATGTGTGGTAAAAATTAATTACATGTGTATAAAGTATAATACATACCTGTGTAGTATAAATATATGTTTACTTATATTATAAGTAAATAATAATAATAATTACTAAAAATATAATAATAATATAATATAATAATTAAAAGTAAATAAAAGAAACAAAATAGAAAAAGGGAACAGAGAATGAAAACGAAATAGAAAGGAAAGAAAAAGAAAAGGAAAAATTAAGGTTTTAAAGTTTGAAGCTTATTTGCTAACGTAGTACCGGAAACGTCATCAAAGAAGGGAAAAGAGAAAGTGAGCAAAGATAACGAATAAAGTCGAGAATCACTGTTTGTATTTCTATAAACTAAGCTTTTAAATTAAATGTTGTATGTATTACTTTACTATGTATGGTAAGTAAGTTAAAAGTGAGTATTGTTAAATTTGAAATGTAATAACTGTTATACAAAAATTCGAAAGTGAAATGAAAACCCTATTAACAGTATCGGGCTAAATCGGATATAGTTGGCATGCCATAAGATTGGAAGTGTTCAGGCATATTCCGACTTTGTGTCAATAGGGCACTATAAGTGTAAACTATTGTTACTGTTCCAGATTCGTTTCGATGAGGTACTCTGTGTATCGCTACTACTACTGTTACTGTTGCTGTTACTGTTACTATTACTATTACAGTGTATTCCGGCTTTGGCAAATGGAACATTGTATACTATCCCAGTGTGTGGGTTGGCTTCGTGTATCTGTCCAGGTCTGAGTTATGTTAATAGAGGTAAATTACTGCACTGAAGACTGAATGATACTGACTGAATTGAATATCTTACTGGTTTTGATTCTAATGATAAATGTTAATATAAAATGAAGACAATTAATTGAATGTTCATGATGTGTTTATTTATTGGATTCTATAGTTTAAGTATAAATGCATAAATTAAGTATTGGTTTATTGAAATACCATTGAGTGTATATTCAGCATACGGTTTGTTTCTGTGCACAGGTTAGGTACAAAGTAAATAATGTCTCGGCATCCAAGCCAACTCTGAAACTCAAATACTTGGTGATGTATCTTATCTTGAGGAATGGCAAGTACCTAGGTTGTCTTAATGTTATTTTGAGTATGAATATTACAAGTGTAAGGATAATAAAGGTTAATCTATATAAGCAAAATTTATGTTTATAAAATAGTCACTTATATAGTTTATTTTGAATTGATTTGGATGGTATTTAAGTATAATGTTTGGAAATTCTATGTTAAATAGTTATTGAAAATATGTGAGTTAAATCTTTATACTAGTGGTTTTAGTGTGTATTAGATGTGTTTAATCATGTTTTGGACTGGTTGAAAGATTGTATTTTAAATTCTTTGCTATTCAAGGTGTGCAAGGTTGGTAAATTTGAACTATAAGGTTCATTTTGAGTCCACACGGCATGTCACACGGGCATGTGATCAGACTGTGTGAGACACACGGCTTGCACACGGACATGTTGATAGACCGTGGGTTCCCTGCATCCTTAAATGTGAAGTTAGGATAGTACACGGGCAAAAGACACGGTCGTGTGTCTTGGTCGTGTGAAGGACACGGGTTTTAAGCATGGGCGTGTGTCAAAATCGTGTTAAAATACTTAAAATGGTGAAAAATCAGTTTACCACACGGCCTAGCCACATGGGCGCGTGCCCAGGCCATGTGCCCCTTTGATGCTTGAGAAATTGCAAGTCAGAATTGCCCACGGGCTGGGCACATGGCCATGGGAACCACACAAGCTGACCACACGGGCATGTGCCCCTAACTTCAAGAAAAAAATTTCAAAGTTCTCTAAAGTTGCCGGTTTAGTTCCAAATCATTTCTAAAGCATATAATGGGCCCCGTAAGCCCATATTAGGGACTTTATGGTGAAATTTGAAAAGTTTTGATTTGGAATGCAAATTTATGACTCAGTTTTGTATAAATACTAGTGTATATGTCTGGTAATACCTCGTAACCCTATTCTGGTGACGGATACGGGTTAGGGGTGTTACATCACAAGCCATATATATTATGCATATTCATCTATCATCTCATCTTCCATTATTCAACCATATTAAGTCATTCATCAACCATTTTAAGGCTACTTTTATACATGCCAAAATATGCCAAAACACAAGCCAAATCAAATGGCCAGATTCACAACAAAACATATAGGCCAACATTAGCCAAAATACCTATACATGCCATTATAACCAAAATTAAACATCCTAAAGTACCAAAAGAGCTGATGGATAGTGTGATATAGCTCCGACAAGCTTCCAACCCGAACGAGCTCACACAAAGTGTGCCCATTGAATGGTTCAATGAGATAATGGTTAGACATGTTTACGTATATTCGTTTGAGGTGCCTAAGGGCATATTGGTTGTATGATATTATACCATATGTATATGACTTGTTTATGCTTGATTTGGATGCCTTGTTATGGCTTGTAAGTATGTGCAATGTTGTGTGTAGGTACATGCCTAATTGGGTGAGAAAATTGGCTTGTAAAATAGCCTATTTTCGTCCATACGGGCAAAGACACGGGCGTGTGTCTTAACCGTGTCTGACACACAGCTAGACAACACGACCATATTTTCCCTGTAGATTTCAAAGAGCTACAAGTAAGGTTGTTACACGGCCTAGTACACAGCCTGGCACACGGGCATTTGGGGTTACTTCAAAGGGTACAAAACCTGGCACACGGACATGTGACTTGGCCATGTGACCCAAGTTAGTGAGTTATAATGGCACGGATTCAGGCTAGGACACAGTCGTGTGTCCCTACTTCGAATGCGTACACAGCTTGAGACACGAGCAAGTCTCTTGGCGGTGTGAGTCACACGGGCTGGCTACATAGCCGTGTGACCTCTGCAGTGTTAAAAATTTTCCTTGTTTCCTAAAAAATCTATAAGTTTCTGATTTAGTCTTGACTTGTTTCTAAAACATATTTAGGGCCTCAAGGGCTCGTATAAGGGACAATATGTATAATTTGACTTGGTTATATTATGTTCATTGATATGATATGAAATGTTTAAAATTTCTGTCTGTTTGAATTATAAATTTCGATAATGCTCCATAACCCTATTCTGGCGACATATACAGGTTAAGGGTGTTACAACCCCCTTATGTCTTCTTCTAATGGGTATTTATAAACTTTAGAATGCTTAGAAAGCTTAAAACCTGGTTTTTTAGGTGTATTTGGGAAATAGAATGTGAAATCGACACGGGCTGGCACATGGGCGTGTGTCCAACCCGTGTGGCTCGCACGAGCATATGCCCAGGCTGTGTGGCTCTTGAAAATAGCTTTATTTTTTGATTTTGGCTTGTTTTTTTCTCCTTTCACTCATAAGTGTTCTCCTAAGTATAGAAACATGAATTTAAAGGATTAAGAGCATCAAATTCACAAATTTGCATAATTAATCATCCAAAAATGCATTAAGAATGGGATTAAAATATGTTACTTTTATAGTTTATCAGTGGTTCAAGCAGCAATCAATGAAATAAGCCACCAATGTCCACCAAGAAAAGGCTAAAATTTGTGGTGGTGCACTACTGTAATCGTTAAACATCGAATAGAAGAAAGCATGAAGAACCAAGTAGAACCCAACCTCAAGCAAGAAAAGGGGAAAGATAAAGCCCTTAGTGTTGTCACTCTAGTAACACTCCCCTCAAGCTAAACAAAAATCGTAGGCAAAGCTTGGACGAAGGATACCTTTGGCCTTAGGTATCGAGTCAGCTCTTCCTCAATAGTGTTGCATTCATACAAGGAAGTGAGCACACGTACAAACAGGACCTCTGGGTTCGATCATGGCAACGTTACTAGCGTTTTTGTTTTTACTACTTTAGGCATGGCTGCTTCCAATTGAAGTAGTTTTGACCATTTTGAATAATAAAGAAAGAAAATGACATTTGACCTTTGAAGGAAATTCTGAACTAAAGGCAAAAAGAAGTAAAGACACTTTAGCAAAGAAAGAAATTAGGGCTCTAATAATGCAAAAACCAACTTTTGGGAAAAGTATGAAAGAACCAATATTTATAAAGAAGCAAGCATCCATGGGAAGTTTCAACTTTAAAACCAACTATTCTAATTATTTCATCACAGTTCGACATTGTCAAGGATAAGGTTACGGGTGTTTAAAAACACGAGAGTACCCGCCAATTATGCCCGTGAGCATGGGATTCCCCAATCAACTATCTATCGACATTCAAGCAGTTGGAATCTTTAGAGTGTCTGCCACAGACAAGAGGTCTGTTGTGACTATGTTTGGTCATTTCGCCAAGCAGTATACTACGTTTGATCTAGAAAGTTAGCCACACATCATTGGTAATAGTGCTACCAGGTTAGTAAAAATTTTGAGGACGAATTTTCCGTAAATAATGGGAGAGTAGCCACACCTCAAAAATGGCGGATCCAAAAAGGTGAGTAAGGTATGTATGTAAACTATTTTGGTGCACTATGGTTTTATAATCTGCCACCCTATTAGCTTGCTGGTGAGTTAGCTTATTGGTGCAGACTAGCGTTAAAGTATACGTTCATTAGCGGTATCTAAGAATTTATTTACAGGGTATCTTCAAGCAAAAAAAGAGTATGCCTAAGGGATAGTACACCCCAGAGTTTTGGCTGAGTATGAAAAGCCTACCAGGTTTTTGAGAAAGTTGTAGCAAACTTAACTGTCTTTTAGACCATGCCATACATAAGTCACCGCCAAGGTGTAGTACACCTAGTTTGTATGAGCACTATTTAAATTGGTTCTTGTAACGAGTTTAGTTAGGAGTCAATTGAATTGATTGACCCTTCTCACGACTGGGTAAATAGTAACTTGAATCTTGGCCAGATTTTCTTTTGCCTACCCTTAAATTTGGTAGGGACATTAAAGGGACCAGGAGTATATATAAGGTGAAAGGGGAAAGGAATTTGGAAATGGTTTTTCTTTCTGCTCGACCTTATGGTTCTTCTTTCTAACCTAAATGTTCTATTCATCATCATTAAGCTAGAGCTAAGATTTTGTTTAATCAATGGATGATTCAGCCTTCTAGTAAGTCTTGTAGCTTTGCATGTCACGATTGTTGAAAAGTAAGGATGTTAAAAGATGTAATACCATTAGGGTGTGAGAGGAAAGCCCTATATGAGGGTCACATATAGTTGAAACATTAGTAAATTATCTGTAATGGGGATTTTAATGGAAATTTCTTGTTCTTGTAAGCAGTTGTTGTTGTTGGTTCGAGAAGAACAATTAAAATAGAAGATCCAGATCGAGGTATAGGTAAGTCTCTAGTGAGTCTCTAGACCCGACTTTTGCATCTAATTTTATGATGATTCTTTGTATGGTTGATGTCTATGTAGTTGTGCATGTCTTCTTGAGGAGTTGTTATATGTATGTCTGCATGTGTTTATAGTGAAGCATCCGCATATATGTAAATGAAAGTTACAATGTGCTACATGAATATGACAATGTGTGGAAAGCATGTATAGGATATTACGTGTTGGGAAGTATGATTCTGTTATGGGTGTGAGTGAAATCTATATAAATGTGTTCATAATGTTAAATAAATGATGCATGAAAAAGTATGGTTAGAGAGAAGAGGGTTTGGGCAGAGTTTTAAGAAAGTAATTAATATGACAATAGACCCCACCATGGTGCTTTGATGACGTTCGTCGGAATAGTAAACACGTGAAAAGGCTAGTGTGGCAAGAAGTATGGGAAGACCATAGCCATGGCACATTTTGAAAATGGCAGATGAACCGTATTTGTTTACTAGGGTTTCTACATGACCCAAGGCGATGATGGGCAAACGTCAAGCGATGCTGACTTTAGGTAAATATATATCACCAAATACGACCATTTATGTAGTGCCTTGGTGGCAAACCAAACAAGCATTTGTGTATAGTTATCTGAAAAGCCTATGGTGTATTATTTGGGAAGCATTTGTGTCTAGTTATCTCAAAAAGCCTATGTGGTGTATTGTTTGGGAATCTTATTGGGTGTATTATTTGGGAAGTGCTTTGTAGCTTGTTATCTAAAAAGCCTATGTGGCATATTATTTGAAAAGCCTATGGCGTATTATTTGGGAAGCATTTCTAGCTAGTTATCTCAAAAAGCATATGTGGTGCATTATTTGGAAAGCATTTATGGCAAGTCCTCTAGAAAGCCTTTGTGGCAAGTCCTCTGGAAAGCCTATATACAGAATTTCGTAATGCCTAAGTGGCGAATTGTTAGGTTGCCCTTGTGGCGATATCTAGTTATGCCTTTGAGGCATTTTCTGGAAGAGTTCTCAGTAGTGTACTCAACTGATGAATCCACTATAGTAACCCGCTAGAACAGAGAATTTGACATATTTGTAATTATAGGTAGTGTAAGTGTCCACCAAACTTGGGAATTCTCACGTTATATGTCGAAATCATCTAAGATTCTATTGGATGATTTAAAATATTGCATTTATCGAAAAAAGTTTAAGGTTTGGATCGACTTAAAGATACAATGTGACTGGAATTCTATGAACCACCAGAACTAGTATAAGAATATGCCAAGAGTGGTATCCACATGTGTATCATTCTGAGAAAATGTATCCAACTTCTATCTTCAAAGAGATTGTAAGATAGGATATGCAACATAATATGAAGTTTGTAATCTGCTCATTAGGCAGATTGTGTATAAATTGGTTCAGTGTAGAGATTGGCGTATAGTTATCCGCCAAGAATTAGAAAGGTATCGATCAAAGTTTGAAAGGAAGTCCAGAATCTTCAAGTAGAGGAATCCAACAATGTTAAAGGTAATATTGGTTGAGACTCACTAAATTCCGTTGAACGTATAGGCGTTTATCTGTAATGCAGGTTCTTGAAATTGAATTGGTGCGTTAAGAGGGACCAAGCTAGGAATGCGACAAGTTATAAGTATATGAAATGTTTATACAAGACGTATTGATGTGGGAAGAATTGTTATTAGTTTTGCACACATAATATGTTTATATTGAAAATGTAAAGCTTGGTAACTCCAAGTTATAAGTATATGATAGTTATGCTTATATAGACATACATGTTTACTATGTGTAGAATTATTAATGCTAATATTACTTAAATTATACAAATACCACTGAGTATTTCACTTATCGTACAGGTTGTTCTCTCGGTGCGTAGTTGGATTAATTTGAGATTTTCAAGTATCGACCTCAACATCCAATCCACAATCCCAGTCTCAGAGCGTTCATTTGTTTCAAACTTTATTTACATTTGGCATGTACCTAATAGGTTAGGTTTTGTTGTATTAATGTTGTAGGTTATTGAATATATTTAAATGAAACTTAAATTTTACTTTGGTATGTTTAAGGAATATATATTTTTTGACTTTACCTTATAAATTGTATAATTTAATTATGAATTTATCGTAGTTGCTCTGGTAATGAATGTGACACACTGTAGCTTTGACCCAACGATTACGTTGAGTATAGGGTGTTACAGAATGTTTTTCCTTGTAATTCTAGAAAAATAATTCCTACGTTGGGTTTGGAAAATTAGAGCGATTAGCATTCGTCGGTGCTTTTTCCACAATAGTTCGTCTAGATTTCCTTGGTAGCATGTTGCTATTTTTTTACTAGATAAACTACAATAATATAAGAATGTATTTTGAAATAACCAATGTAAAAGTAGTGAAGAAGGAACCCTTAACCTTGTTACAACAGCTGCTTATTGTTTTATTTGACTCTCTTGCAAATGCTCCGTTGATGTATAGCTTACTATCATGCTCATCAATTGGCTCATTTGATCTTCTAACTTAGTCAACGTAGTCCTAGTTTGAATGCACTCAAATTGCACTTATCTCACTTTTGTCCTCATTGACTGCATTTCCCCCTCTATACGGTCCAACTTTTGACCACATACAATATGGTCATTCAAATTGGTCATCTCTTGAGCTTTCTGCAAATAAAGAGGTTTATAAGTATGATTTTAACTACTCTGAATAGCATTACCTCATCATTGGTTTCCACCCCATCTCAAGTTCTGGTGATCTTGCTATCTAGGATTATAAGTGTTTGAATATGGGTTTCCACCCCTATTCCCTATGTAGTTCACCTCTTCGGACTGGTTCTTAGAGTATTAATCAGTGGTCCTGACTGCTTCATTCATCATGGGTCTAGTAGACGTCAACTCCAACCGATTAAGTTTATCCAATATTTGTTGTTACTTGTCTTCCTCATGGCCAACTTTGGCCATAGGTGTTCTTGGACCATAAGTAAATCTTTCGTTCAGCCATTGGCAAGACTTCATGGCCATGTTCTCTATCAGTTGACAGACTTCATGGCCCGTCTAGTCCTGACATTGAATTCCCATCTAACCTATTGTAGAACATCTGCAACCTTAATCATTAAAGCAAACCATGATGAGGGCATCTCTATACGAGCAATTTAAAATGCTTCCAAGATTCGTAAAAGTTTTATCCTTCTATCTGTTTAAAGTCGGTAGTGTCTCTTCTCAGTTGGACAATTTTGCTGGTAGGGAAGAATTTGTGCAGAAATTTCTCTGCAAGCTCATTCCATGTAGTAATTAATCCTAATGTCTGCAAATCTAACTAAGAAAAGGCATTATCGATTAAGGAAAAGGGGAGCAACCAAAGACCAATAGCGTCATCGATGACCCGTTAAACATAAAAGTGTCACAAAGCTGGATAAATCGTTTTAAATGTTGATTCAGGTTCTCAATTATCGCCCCTCTGAATTGAGGATTTTTCTGAATCATTTGGACCATTGTCGACTTTATTTCAAAATTGTTCATAGTTATTGTCGGTCTTGTGATATTGCCTTGTATTGCGTCCAAATTTGGTAGAGCATAGTGTCAAAGCATCCTTTTTTCACAAGCCATGGGTGGCTCTATTGGTAACTGGTGTTGTGGTGGTGGCGGCTCTTGTTTGTTGTATTTTTAGTTGTTTTATTAATTCTTTCTTGATTTGCTTCATTATTGTGAATAAAGTTCTCAATCATTTTTTTTGTTGATTCAAGAAAAAGTTGGGTATTGGTTCTTGGAATATTAATGATATATAGAAAAATATCCATGTATATCTTTTCAATGAAAAATTTCATAAAAAAAATAGAATTTCTGGATTTATCTAATATTTCTTCTTTTTACTATTTGCCAAAATTTTTTTGATGATTCTAATATTTTATCCTGATAACTTATTTTGTTAGAACTACTATTTCTTGAGTTAGAAATTCGTTTTTCTTGTCTTTTATAATTAGAATTTTTTGTATTTGATTTTTTATTGTGTTTGTTCTCTTAGTCAGATCTTGTGGATCATCAAACAATGGATTATCACATGGTAGATCAACCACAACAAGTGAGTTATTTTGCATCTGTTATTGTTGCTGCTATTGAAGACTACGGTGTTTGATTCTTTTTAGATCAATGGCTGGCTCTATAAGTTTGCCCCCACTCCGAGTCACATACTAAGTTCCACGAAGAAAGAGAAATAAGTTAGAAAGTTAAATAAATTAATAAAAATTAAAAATCATATCCATAATTTGATAAATTTTCTAACTATCCTATTAAGCATAAAAATTAAAATACTCTAATGGTGAAGCTTCCTTGGCAATGACACCAACAACTTGACCACCTCCCGGCGTACTATCGTTGGGAGTGAGAATATTGCAACTAGAGATAGGAATTTAGGTTGTGCCCGTAAGTATATGAGTCAGGTTGGAATATAGTTTTGTACAATGAAGTATAGGAAATACTTCAAGGATCATACCCAAAGGAGGCTTGACTAAATTAATACTAATTTCTGTGCTAATAAGTTTAACTAGTACTCTAACCAAATTATATTATGATGATTCATAATGTGGTGATAAAAAGGAATTCTAAATAAAGAATATAAACTATCGGCAGAAATAAATTGTGAATATTATCATATCTAATGGCAGAAGACTAACTCACTTTAGTGTTCATAGTTAACTCCTATTTAAGGTTTTATCCAATCAACTAATCATTAACCTAATAGGGCCTTCCACTAACCTAATAAGTCGGCAAGCTCTATTTATCTCTCAATGTCACAGGTCAAACTGAGTTAGGATAAGGTTTTCACGGTAGACTATACCGATTTCAGGTTCATATCTGTAACAATCTGGTTTAGACCCTAGTTGGAATAGTGGTTTCAAGACCACAAATCCGATTCAAAAAAATATTTTAATATTATTTTCCGTTATTATTATATGTGAATTAGTATGTGTGAAAATTTCGTTTGAAAATTTGGTCATTTGCGTGCTTAATTTGATAAAATGACCTAATTGCATAAAATGTAAAAGTTGTGTTCTATTTGTTAAAGTGCCTATTTGCTAGTTGAAGTGCCTATTTGCTATGTATTTATAATTGAGACGTCCTTATGTTGTAAATAGACCATTAACATGGTTAATGGACTTTTATGGACAACTATTATAAGCTTTTATTATCATTTCATTAAGGTTAAAAATGGTATTTGATGATTTATGTTAATATTAATAAAACAAAACATGTTAATGGATGATTCATTCATCCTTATTGCTGAAAATCACAAGAAAAATAAAGAAAATAAGCTTCTTAGGGTTCGCTAAGCAAATTGTTGATTGAGGTATGAGTTTTGTTCCATTTTTTATAATTTCTACGTTTTTTGTGATCGTTTCTTAGAGTTCTATCAAGCCCATTTTGAAATATGCCGTTGATGAAATTATAAGCTTTGTAAAGTTAGTTGTTGGTAAATGAAAGATATGTTTTAGGTTAACATGTTTTGTCTTTGAATTTTTGATGAATTTGAGTAATTTGGGATAAATTGTAAAAAGGAGAATTTGAGGGACTAAAATGTAAAATAAATGAAATATGTGGACTCATATGAGCATTAGGAATATTTGGCCAAGCATATGTCTAAGGAAATTTTGTGTCTTTTGTGATTTTTGTGATTAGGGACTAAATTGTCGAAATGTGAAAATATGAGGGTTAATTTGTAAAATGAGCTAAATATATGTTTTTGGATTGATTTGAATGATTTGGTGAATAAAAGAGTTAAATTTTAATTTACAAAGATCAAGAATTAAAGAAAACAGAATTAGATCGAGAAAAGTCGAAAGTCGTCAAGTAGCTGATTTCGTCTATCTGAATCCGTCCGAGGTAAGTCTATATACAAATAAATGTGTTTTGAATTGAATTACTATCAATTATATGCTATTGATCTATGATGAATGAATATATGTGTTGAGAAAAATGAGATATCCGAGAAAGTATCGACAAAGTTCCGACATCCGAAAAGCCCCGTACGATCCTTAGGAATAGTTAGGATACATATGTCATGACATGGTATTTGATATATGTTATCGTGTAAAAGACCACGCCTAGGACGTTGGCATCGACTTATGATTTACGTGTAAGACCATGTCTGGGATGTTGGCATCGTATTTGATTTCATGTAAGACCCTGTCTGGGACAGTGGCATCGATATTTGATTACATGTATGACCACGTCTAGGACATTGGCATTGTACGAGCCTTCTGAGCTATCAGCGTATCCTTATGATTCCGAACTGTTCAAGGGCATTCTGAGAAAATAGATGACTATGTGAATTTGTATCAGACTCAGGTACGTTTGAATTGTATATCATGTTTGAGAATGAAAGGTAAATATATGTACCTTGATGAATATGTGATATAAGTATGAGTTACTATGAGAATGAGTTATGATATGTATATGTGAATTATGTTCAAATGAAATATAAGAGATATATCGCTGAATGAATGTATTTTGCCTTAAATTATATGAATGAATTGATGTTATTTGTTAAGTTTATTTGTATATGACTTATTAAGCTTTTGAAAGCTTACTTTGTGTGTGTTTGTATTGTTTTATAAATATCGAAGCTATTGAGAGCTCGAGGGTCATCTAGGATTATCACCACACTATCAAACTTTATTTTGGTACATTTTGAAAGTGTAAATTTTAAAGTATGGTATGTATAGGCTAGAGGTAGTTGAATATGTTTCGTGATGTGTATATTTAGCCATGTGATATGGCTTAATTATGGTTGAACTTATGGTTTGATTTTGGTATATGTTATTTAATGCAAATTATGCTTATGTGGTGTGTTTATGAATAACCAAATGAAGTGGTCAATTTTGGTAAGTTTTGATATGTGCAAATTTGTGAAATTGGTAAATTTATAGCATGTAATTGAATGAAAATAAAATGAGGTTATGAAACAAATGTTTAGATATGATTTTGTCTTATGTTTTGGCATAATTTGGTATGACTATTAAGCATGAAATTGGTTGAAAATGTTATGGCATGATCGGTATAAGTTTTGGTATTGAAATTGGTTGAAATTATAGTAAAAATGTGCTTGGTTTGATGCTTGTAGGTTTGACCCAAATTGGGTGGCAAATTGGCTTTTCAAATGGCCTATTTTTGTCCATATGGGTAGAGACACGGGCGTGTTGCTAGCCATATGACTCAAGTCAATCTCGACCACGGCCAAGGCACACGGGCATGTCTTGTGGCCATGTGATTAAGTATGTATGCCCTGATTTGACACGGTCTAAACACACGGGTGTGTCTAATGCCATGTGAGGCATACAGCCTATTCACACGGGCGTGTGACCTCTGTAACTTAGAAAAATTATTTAAGTTTCGAAAAATTTTGTATGTGTTCGGTTTGGTCCCAAACATTCTCCAAAGCATGTTTAAGGTTCCGTAAACCTTCTAAAGGGACTATTTGTGTATGAATTGCTATAATATGATGATGTATGATTTATGATTTTGTAATGTTTCAATTTGTCTGGTAATGCCTTTAACCCTAGTCCGACGACGAATACGGGTTAGGGATGTTACAATATCTACCTACATAACTTCTCAGGATTGTCAAGGCTAGACTTTAAGTTCTTCCTTTCCCAACCAACTGATCCACTAAGAACCCTACATAGTCGTCAACTAATATCACATCCACTTGTTTATCTTTCTAAGGGTTTAGTTTCTCATGGATCTAACAAACATCATAGATTTGAATTGAAACATGAACATATTGCAAAATCAAATAAAGAGGACAGAAAGATCGTTAATATTGTATTGAAACTTAAAGCATAATCATTGACAAAGTTTAATTAAGTCACAATTTGAATCTCCCAAAGAACAAAACACTACCGAGAATGAAAGAAACTAAAACTAAAAAAAACTAAGAATGAAAGTGAAAATAAAAACGAGGTAAAAAGTCACCTAAAACAACTAACTAAACTTCATTAAATTGTGTTGTACAAACAAAAACACCCTTGCTCTTTTAAGTGGCCACGTCAAGCTAGTGTTGTGACACCCTTGGTCTATGTCGCGACATCCTTGGCAGTTTACCCCTTGGTGTATTCTGGCTACTATGTTGCGACATACAAGCTCTATGTTGCAACATCGGGAGTAATCCACTATCTTTTACCCTAAATTGATGTCCTGCACACTCACCTAACATGTCAGTCTACCTTTAGGCCTAATTTGGCCCAATAGGTCAAATAAAACACCAAAATTACTCATTTCATTCCCTAAGTACTAAAGATAAAAACTAAGTAAAAAATAACTAAATTGCTCTCTAACAAGATCATTAAGTATAAAAAGAGGTTTATTATGCTACAACGAATTACAACAAATCAAACTACAGATCGAAGCTTGTGACGAATGCACACAATACGTCCCATAAAGGTCAACTGATTAAATAAGGCTCATTTGAGCCAGTTGAACTGGCATGATTCGTGGAATATATGGAAAAGTAGATGGTCAGTGGAACATTCCAGTAAAACTAGAGTTATCATGGTGAATGTTATAAATCTTAAGGGATAAGATCGAATAAAGTTTAAATCCCTTAGGACTCTCATCTTGCAATAGGTTTTAATCTTGACCATCAATGTAATTTAAACTATTACATTGGATCTAGGGGAGCTCAACTATAAATAGAGGCCTACCCCTTCATTTGTAATCATCCCATTCATAGTAATTGAATACTATTGAGAGCATTTACTCAAGCATTTAATGTGCTTAGTTTTTTTATGGCTTTTTTGTTCACTTTTTACTTTTTAATTTGCAATTTGCTTCTGCTTTACTTTGGTGCCTTAAAGAATTTCCATTGTGAATTTTCACTTTTCAAGAGTTAGGTTGAATTAAGTAGACTTGAAGTAAAGAAATCACTTAAAACTCACAGTTAGTCAGACTAAAGTACTAACATTGTGACATATGCACAGGTCTACTTCAAATTCAATCATGTGGCAATGCAAATATATAAAAAAGAGATCCAAAAAAATTAGATACACTTTTATAACTATTTGAACGATTAATATTTTTATAACTTAACCATTGCATTTATAGAAATAATTATACTTGTCATGCATATTAAGTTTTAAATCGATCTAACATATATCTCTATTATATCAATTGAGAATATCATCTTTATCTATCTATTTGGCTAAATAAATGACATTTCATTCCATAACAATTAATAGATTACAATCGGCAAGCAAGGCCTTGGGGTGGATCTCCCAACAAATTAGAAGAGTATTTAACTCCTAAAGTGGCTTTTGCCACCAAAGGAGCCATAACATTACAATTACAATGAAATCGCGTAAAAGACACGTACATACAACAGGAGAGGCCTTACCAAATAGAGTGGATGATCGCTTCAACCTCCCATGGAATCACAATTGCTCTATTCAAAATTGTGATTAGTTTCAGGCTATTAGATTCACCAATTACAGTTTCCATTCATTCTTTGGGATAAGATCTATTCCCATACAAATCGCTTGGTCTTACATAACTAAAGAGCTAGGAGTTGGAATTCTCTTTTTGTCACCATCTATCATCAAACCCACTTTATCTAATCCTGCAACTACTAAACCAATTTCCCTATTGTGATTATTGAAAGTTGCATCACAGTTTAACTTGAGCACTTTTAGAAAGGGAAGGTTCCATTGAAGGGTAGGTATCCTTGAAGTTTAAGAGTGATTTAGGGGAGTAGAGAATATGTAAAATTCTCATTTACTTTAAGCTAAACCTAAAATGGATCCATCTTATTGCCTTAAAAAACTTTTTATTTGCTCATTTTTTGAATTTTTCAACATATGAAAGCCATAAGGCTAATATCATCATTTTGGTTGTGGTTGTTTAACATTGTAACAAAATACGGATACGTCGATTATGACACAATCAAATTCCTATAAGAAAAGGGTTATGCCTAAACTTGGAACAACCTTAATCAAGCTTAAAAAAAGGATAAAGGAAAAACAAGTGCTCAATTGATCCATCATATTCTTGCATCTATGGCATTTGTCCATCCTATTTTTATGTCTTTCTATCAGATTCTCCTTTGAGGCAATGAAATTTCAACAACATCTCCAAATGAATATTTATAATTTTGGTAGACATTTGAGCTTTTAGATATTCTTGCAAACTACTTGATTATCTTGAAAATTTCATAAAGCATAGGAGCTTGTTGAATGCTTCAATTGATCCATCATATTCTTGCATCTATGGCATTTGTCCATCCTATTTTTATGTCTTTTTATGAGATTCTCCTTTGAGGCAATGAAATTTTGACAACATCTCCAAATGAATATTTATAATTTTGGTAGACATTTGAGCTTTTAGATATTCTTGCAAACTACTTGATTATCTTGAAAACTTCATAAAGCATAGGAGCTTGTTGAATGCTTATCATCCTAGGTAAGTAAGGCATATCTCAATTTAATTGTATACATTACATATCTAATGAATCGCATGTTAAGTGATCATCAGTGCTTTCAAGTCCAATAGAAATTATGTAAAGTGATTATACATTATAAGGGTGGAACGTTATATTGAGAAGGTCATTGTTTTAACAACATTCATGATCAACAAATTCATGAAGCATAAAGGTCTCTAGGAATCCCTTGACATCTTATGATACTTGAAAATTTTCAACCTTTGGAACCCATTTATCATCGCCAAAATAGATGTATCGTCCATTACCGAAATTCCATCACATTCCTTTTTTTAAGGCATTAAATACTTTTCCATTAACTTTTCTAATCTCAAGAAGCAACTTTTGGCGTCGAAGAATTAATGTTGAAACCTATATGGAAGTTTTTCCCTTTAGAATTCAAGCATATAGAGATGTTGGACTACCTAGATAATGCCTTGCATGTTTCACAAGAAAAATTATATTAAATTTATTGAAATCCTTAAATTCCATGCCTTTTTTTCCCTAAGTTTAGTTAAATTTTACCATGCAATCTAATAAGTCTTCTTATTATTGCTCCCTCATTTCCCCATAAAAACCAACTAATAAGAGAATTAAGTTTATTTTCCAAAAGAAACAAGGATTTAAAAATAGTTCATGGCATACATTGGTATAACATTACCCACTGCTTTAATTGGTATTTTTTGTCCCATCATGGATAATAATTCGCCCTTCTATCTTTAGATTTTAGATCTTACTTTTTTTCGCAATAAAATAGATAGTCATTTTTTACCCTACCATAAATGGTGGGAAGGCCTAAATAACAAGTTTCAATGATGTCAACAGATATAATGAATTTTTATTTGAAGATTATTTTGTATCTTTTATTAATATTTGGCAGGAACATTATTGTTTATTTAGAAAAAATTAGTTGAATTTTATAATGCTCTTTGGAACACTAAGAGGGTTTTTAAAAATTTAATCATAATTGCATAGCTTTTGAAAAAGTTTGATAGTTATTAGCAAAAAACAAGGTGAGGAACTTTATGAAAATGTCAATTAATTTAGAAATAGCACAAAGATACTTCCTTTTCAACCTTTTCAATAGTTAATGAGAAGGAATTGGCAACAATCACGAAAAGAAAGGGGGTGAACGAGTCAACTTTTCTTATTCCTTTTGATGGTATGAAAGTTTCTCTTGTGTCTTCATTTAAAAAAATTGAAAATTTCATTGTGGTAATAAATTCCATGATCTTATCAACTCGTTCATCATTGAATCTCATTTATAAGAAAACCAAGTTTAAAAATCCCTCAATTCACTTTATCATAAGGCTTTTTGGGATCAGGTTTAACAGTTATCATATGTTTTTTTCTTTGTGTTCTTTCACTAATAATACCAAACAATCTTATGATCAATAATCAAATTGTCTTAAATTTGACAATTTGGGATGAAAGCTGCTTGAGCCTGCAGAATGGTATCCATTTTGTTTGCAAAAAATGCAATATTCAATCATGCACTAATCCTTTTCAAAAGCTTTCCAACGTGGAAGAGGTCCTTTACCATACAAATATCATCGCCTTTAATTTCCTCAAAAAACATATGATAGAATAAGCCTAAAAAACCGTCCAACCTAGGAGCCTTCATTGTGGCAAGGTTAAACACAACTACTTTGGTTTCTTCATTTATGATCATTGATTTAGTTTTTCATTCATCTCTGTATTAATAACACAATCAATACAATCCCTAATCATATTCTTAATCGTGTTTTTTTATTAGAAAAGAGGTTCTAGAAATGTTTTGTAATGAATGTTTTAATGTCATATTCATTAACAATCCAATCCCTATCATAGCTTTTAATTTGATCGATATGATTTTGCATTCGTTATTGGTGATGGTGGCACAAAAGAAAATAACATTTTGGTCTCATTGTTACATTTTAAAATGAGCAAATTTTGTTACTTTACTAATTAATTTATGTAAAATTGACAAAAAAATATTAATGTTGTAATTAATTGTCCTTAGGTGCTCACTCTTGAAATTGACAAATATTAAATTGCACAATATCCATATTGAGAAGGACTAAAGAGGTTTTTTTCCCCAACTATTCTCACTACTCTTCAATAAAGACAATTGTACCAATAGATGTACCAAACACAAACTTTCATATTAAAAGCTATGCTCTTATTTTGCTTGACTCTAGCTTTTCAGCATTCTTCCAGATTCATTTCAAAAGTCTATAATGTTCTTATCGACTTATTAACACACATAGTGCTTATGTCTTTAGCCACTTCAACGGTTGTCACTTTAATTGTAGACTTCTCAGGCGACAAACGTAGTATCTTTCAAACTATTTTTACCTTAAAATATTGCTCACTAAGAGTAGAAGTCTCATTAGTTATGCCACAATGTTTAACATAAAATTCAAATATGGTCTTATTATTAGACATTCATAAAGATTCAAACCTAGTGGTAAGCATTTAGAGCTTTGATAGCTTGACTTTAGGAGTTCATGAGTAGTTTCTAGAATAGTCCACGTTTCATGAGCAAAGACACATTTTGAAATTCTTTTGAATTCTTGTTAATTTAACCCTTTTGAAATAACAGACAATGATTTCGAATTAAAATTTTTTACTTTATGTTTTTCAAAGGTCTAGAGAGCTTCAAGCTTTGGGATATGTACATTTGTTTCACTGTAAGGAGGCTTTGTTCTAGTTAGAATCAGTCTTCATGCTTTCTTATCAATGGATTTTATGAAAGTCTTCATCCATGGATTCCTATTTACATAATTAGATCCATCCACAAGTGGTGGATGTATAATCAAATTGCCTTCCTTTAAACTTCCCATTGATACCAATTATAGGGTCTCATCAAATGATTTAAATGTGTGACCGTGATACCAATTGGAAATGCATAACTAGTAGTGAGGTGTGCTAAAAGATGTGGTACACCAATAAGAAAACACAAAAAGAATGAAAAATTGAACACATGAAGTTGTTAACGCAATTCAAACTTAACCTACATCTGTGGGGCCTTGCCTATAAATGAATTCTACTACTAAATCTCACGATATAAGCAATGATTTAAGCTCAACCTATCCTAACCCTCGAATAATTGTAGGCTCACCCAAGTACACTTAGTATGAACTCTTCCAAACTCATTCTTCCTATTGAAGTTAAAAAAAATAAAAACCAAATATAATTGTTACTTACTAATTTAACTCATTTGCTCCTTCTAAGTTCTATCAATCCTATGATAAAACCATCTATTTTCCCTTTTTCAACCCCATGACTAAACAATCTATTTATAGGCTTACAAAACTTCAACTTTAAATTTAAAGAAGATAATAATATTATTTAGTTGATAATTATTAACGATTTCAATTATCAACAAATGGCGTAATATTATCATAAATTAAATCTTCACATAATCACCCTATTGTTGTTAAATTATCTTCACATCATGATGTAAAAAAAATCTTTAGGAAGTAATAAGTCATTATCGTTAATTAATCACCAAATAATCTTCAAATAGTAACCACTCGAAAATGTTTAATTCAGATCAACACTATTAAATATGATTATCATTAAATAATACTTAACACAAATAGCCATCACATTATCAGCCAAAGAAGTCTTGATAAAGTGTGACTTTGCGTTATTGAATTCTAGAGCTTTGTGTAAATAAATCTTCTCGTTACATTAGTTGTCTTTTAGAGTAACACGTAAATTAGTGTAACTTTGTTGCTTAAATAAATTGGAATAAATCACTAGGTCAAATTTACCAACTATTTATAACAATATGCATACTTCCATAAACTATTATACCAACAATTATATATTTTTGGTTTACTCAAAATTTTTGATATATGCTATCAAAATCAATCAAAAATAAAATATCACGCTAAATATTAAGAAAATATTTTACAAGGATGACAAAAACGTAATATCAAAGAGAGGAAGACTTTTGCTCGTTTTGATAAATGCAAAAATCCAACATGCATGCATACATATAATATATGCACTTTCCTTTTTATACTTTGCTACATATTCAACTCTTCACGGGGTCAAATGAGACAAAAACAGTGTGTACCTCCATGTGCCTCTTCATCCAATGGCTGCTTCAAGAGTTTCATTGAGTAAGAAATAAATATCCAACTGTATTAAATTGAATTCTGTTAAAATACAAATTAATTGTCGATTTATAAAGCACTGAACTTCCCTCCTCTCTCTTTTTTTTTTTCTTTTTATATTTAATGCTAAACGCAGTGGTGGTTTGGAATTGTGACTTAGACATGGAATTTATGAAATTGGGTCTTAACTAATTCATGATAAAGAATTGAATAGCCAGTCTAGAATTATCCATATGTACACATGGTCATATATAGTAGATTAAGGATTGAAAATATATATTTATAAAAGTAGTTGAAATGATAAAAATATTAAAAAATTATGACGTTTTGGTGTTCAAATCCAATCAAGTATTATTCTTAGATTTTATATGCTTTGAAATGAAGAAGAGTTGAATTAGAACTCGATTAAAGGGAGACAATAAATCTCTTCAATTTCAAGTATATTAGTCAAAATGGAAGAAAAATATTAGTAGCATTCAATTTATTTGTTTATTTCTAACTTTTAAATAAAATACGAGTTTCATAAAAATGCAAAAAGAAAGAGGACAATTGATAGTTGAAGTATAAAGTGTCATATTATATCATAAAGTTTTGTGAAAAGTAGGTGTCGAAGATCATAGCGTATTGAGCAAAAAATGGAACATGGGATCCACAAATGTTTTTAACATATTGTGCACCAATCCAACAATTATCATGTTTTTTTTAATTAAAAAAATTAATTGTTTTAACCTTTTGATTAGCACTCAATATCAAATAATTGAAGTGAAAATATCATAATAAATGGTAAATAGTTTAGGGATAAGAAGGCGCATGCAGCAGCAAGAGTTGATGTGTTGAACAAATGAGTGGGAAAAGGAGGTTGGTGGATACAACATTGTGGGGGGTCACTCACTCTGGCCCTTTTCTTCCATTGCTGTCGCTCTTCCCTCTTCAACCAAATTTTCACAATCTTTTTCTTTGTTCTCCACTTATTGTTAACTCCTATCACTATTTAACTTAATTCCATTCCATTAATTTAATTTTTTCCAATTAACAAAGCAAAATAAATTGGGACGAGCAAATGAACCCGAGAAGGAGAGGGCCCTTCACAAACTAATTATGTCAAAATTATAATTTAAATCTTTTTAAATTATTAATAATTTAGTTTAAACATTTTTAATACAAATTTTTACTTATTTTATAATTTTATCTCAACCTTTCTAAATAAATTTTTTGGTTAATTATAACCAAAATCTATTTATATTAATCCACACAACTCTACCTTCTTTTTCTAATGATTTTTTTCAAAATTTTTAATAGTATAAAACCATATATTTATAATGTGTTCATGAATACATGTAATTGTTTAGGTCATGTATAAAATAATTATATATAACTTATTAACATATATATGATTTTAGTTTGTATTTCTAGTACATATACTAAAAAATAAAATATTATAACGAATAAATTAGTAACTTTAAAAATCGGGTAGGTTATCACAAATACCTCACTCCACCATATGCATTTAAAATAAAAAATCTCAGATGATATAAATTTTATTAAGTGGCCATCGTCTTAATAAAAATATTATAGAGATATTTGTATTAAGAGTTGATAATATTTTACTTTTATTATTTAAAAATAAATAAATTAACTTTTTTATATTAGAGCAGAAAGTAAATTAATCATTTTGGTTAAAAATTCCATCTATTTTTTACTATTAAAGCTAATTATTAATTGTATGTTAAAATGAAATACATGACACATCACATGCAATTATTTAATTATTCTATATTTTTAATAATAAGAATAAATAAAATTTTTAATAGTATTTAATCTATCGTACAAACAATAATTAACTCGTTTTTTAAATAAAAAATTAAATACAATCTTATTATTAATACAGTATCCTCTATTATAATTTTACCCTCATCCCTCGTTATACGAAACCCTTTTCTATGGAGTCTAATAATTTTTTATATTTTCAAGTATTATATATAAATAAGTTATAAGAAACTAATAATTGATTTTTATCAGGAAAGAAAAAGCCAAGTAAGCAGTAATATATTTAGAGATAAAAAACAAAGCGAATTTCATAATGCAATGGCAGAAAAAGAAGGAATCTACTCTAATCCATCCATCTACAAAGAAGAAGCATATTTTCTTCTTCTAAATTCTAATATATATTATATATAAAAAAATATAAAGAAGAAGAGCAAAGGGCAAAGCGAAGCAATGGAGTTAAAAGGAAAAACCCTTCCCAGGAGCTAAAGTGAGGAGTCAGAAGAGAGTGCTTTGGTTAGTAGATTCCTGTGGGAAGGTGATAGGCGGGGGGTTGATGAAAGCTAAAAAAGGGATTAGGGTTTAGCTTGTGTATGGTTTATATGATAATATCACTTTGTTTAATGTGTAGGCAAGTCAGTGTTCCACGTGCTCCTGGGGACTCTCTCCCCCCTCCCCCTCTTCAATGCCATATTTTTTTTCCCCACTCAATT
Organism: Gossypium hirsutum; assembly: GCF_007990345.1. Taxonomy (NCBI): domain Eukaryota; kingdom Viridiplantae; phylum Streptophyta; class Magnoliopsida; order Malvales; family Malvaceae; genus Gossypium; species Gossypium hirsutum. The sequence goes on along the minus strand of NC_053433.1, from coordinate 96,658,919 downwards.
ACACTCTCTGACTCTCTGTTTCCCTTCTTTTGTTTGCATCTTCCCCTTCCCATTTCTCTCTCTTTTCTTGGCAGGGAAAAAAGTGAGTAACTTGTGGGAAAGCAAAAACAAAGGCCATATCTTTGATGTGAAAAGAGAGCAATACCAGTTACAAGGATCAAAGATTTTCTAGATATTTTTGCCTTCCCAGTTAGTTTAACATGATGGAAGGAATCAAAGGTGGAGGAGGAGGTAGAGTTGGTGTTGGTGTTGGTGTTGAAGAAGATATGGGAGATGGTATGCAATGCAGTAATCATCCTTATAGAAATAACCCTGGTGGGATTTGTGCTTTTTGCCTTCAAGAGAAGCTAGGCAAGTTGGTTTCTTCTTCTTTTCCTTTACCGATTCGTGCTTCACCTTCTTTTTCTTCTTCCCCGCCTTCTTTTAGATCTGATACTGGTGCCATTGCTACTAGTTGTGGCGGAAATGGTGGCGTTAGTGGTGGTGGTGGTGGTGTTGCCACTTTTTCCGCTTCTTCACTGTCTATGTCTGTTCGTCCCATAACAAAAACTAGGCTTGATAGTGGCAATAATAACAGTCATTATGAAGAATGTTATACAAGGCGGGCCAGGATCCCTTTCCTTTTGGCAAAGAAGAAAAAGAAGATCATGGTGGCATCATCAGATCATCATCATCACCACCACCACCATCATCATGCTAATATTGCTTTGAAGAGAAGCAAGTCAACTACAGCTCCCAGGAGAGGCCGGTTCTTGGATGGTGAAGTAGATAATGGTGGAGGCTTCAGTCCCAGAAAAAGAAGTGGTTTTTGGTCATTTCTCTATCTTTCTTCCAAGAGCCATAGTTCCAAAAAACCAGACAAGGTTGCTTCAATAGCACCACCGGCAGTCACTGTCTCAACAGCAACAACAATGGGGGGACCTTCATCCTCAAGTGCGGTCGTGAATGTAAAGCCAAAGGAGAAAAGCTTGGGTTCATCATTGTCGAGAAAAGGAGGCATTGTGGTAGTAGAAGAGGATGACAGCCCCAACAGTGAAGCCACTGCCTCAGCTGCATCATCATTTGAGCGCAAGGTTTCGAGATCCAGGTCCGTAGGCTGCGGAAGCCGGAGTTTCTCCGGTGATTTCTTCGAAAGGATCTCAACCGGGTTGGGAGATTGCACTCTCAGACGAGTTGAATCCCAAAGAGAAGGCAAACCAAAATCCTCCGCCGTCGGCGCCGCCTCATCATCATCAGCAATGAAAGAAAGGGTAAAATGCGGTGGCATATTCGGTGGTTTCATAATCACATCATCATCGTCTTCCTCCTCATCTTCATACTGGTTATCGTCATCAGCGGAGGATCATAACGGGAATGGGAAAGCAACAGGAGCAGCGCTGATCCATGGGAGGAGCAGGAGTTGGGGATGGGCATTTGCAAGCCCCATGAGAGCATTCACCAAACCATCCTTTGGTAAGAAAGATGCTACCACCGTCATTAGAGAATCAAACAACAAAAACACAACTCCCAATCTGGCTGCCATTCCTTCCTTATTAGCTGTTAGAAGCTAAAAATGATTCCAGTTAATACGCATTACATTGGCTTAATTATTATTGCCTGTTTATTTCCATATTTATTATCATATGTTCTTAAGAGACTCTATTCCTTTAGTAATGTTACACCCCTTAATCCCTTCCTTACTTGTTACTACTACTGCATCACATATATCTGCAATTAATTATATTTTGGACTCTTCATATTTTCTGATTCCTTAAATAATGTGTATTGTTTGTTAACGTTTGTAGTGTTGATTTGGAAGTAGTGTAAGAAACGTTTTTGCCCTCATCACATGCATTCACATGGCTGTATGACGGTCTTAAGACACATGCTTACCCCTTAAACAACCCCATTGACCGTTTGATTTTTCTGATTCTCAAACTACTTTAAGAAAACAATTAATACGTAATTCCAACCCTTATGTATTTATTTTATTACCAATCTCACCTGACAACACATCAAATGCTGGGATTCAGTTGATCAACTTAATTTCTTACATGTTTTGCTATTTGCTACTTTTCACATTGTTAGAGCTATCTTAGGGATATTAATTTGGGCTATACTACCAATGACTTGTGAGAACAGCATGTAGCAGTGTGATGAGGGTGTTGCACTGTTTTCTCTGGGATATGATGCAAACATAATGGATAATATGGTAGGGAAGAATTTAGGCTTTGCAATGGCCAGTCCAAAGATAAAAAGATATAATTTTTCTAGAAGAATAAAAGAATATATATAATATTTTTTTCATTAGTGTACTTGTTAGAATTGAAAAGTAAGAGGAGTTGCTTCTTATTTTCCTTTTTTTCACTCCAATTTGAATGATTAAGAGGAATTGCTTCTTATTTTCCTTTTATCACTCCAATTTGAATGATTTATTTTTATTAAGAACCTTTAAATTTTTCCCTTTTCATTTTTTTCCCACTCAATTAAAACACACATTGCTAAAAAAAAAAAAAGGACAACCTTTCTGTAATGTACTTCATACCCCCCTCCCTCTCTATTTGGGGTCCAAATCTGCCAAACTCTCGTACGAAATTAATAGGGCTTTGACGTTCAAGGAAACTTGAGAGAGGAGAAGACAAATGATTACATGGTTGAGTAACGTGAGCACCTATTATGATAAATTTTGACTAATCTCTATGAATCTATTTTTTTCCTCTTATCTAATTCAATTTTATACCGCCCTGAATTATTAAAGATTGTCCAAATTCCGGGTCATATGGTAAAAATTACAAATATTTAAGGTAAATTCTATCATTAATCACTAAATTATAGATAAGTATTTGTATTGCTCACTCAATTTAAAAAGTTATAAACTGATCATTGAATTATTAAAAGGTTTTCATTTAAGTTATTGGATTGTTAAGATTAATTTTATATGTATAGTTTTCTCTGTTCGCACTGTCTGTTCCGACTGAAAGCTCTTTTCCCCCTTTTCTTGTATAATTTATTTTTTATGAAACAATTTTAAATGTTACGAATCTGCAAACCAAAATTCAAATAACTTTTTTCTTCGATCTCAAACACTAATCGCCAGATTGACTTAGATTTAAGGTATGTTTTACTCATCGATGGTTACTGGCTCATCGTATCGATCGTCCAATCGTTGCTTAGAGCTTATTGGCAGAATTCTTCTAAAAAAAACTTAATATTCTAATGATTTAAATAAAAAATTTTAAATAGTTTAGTGGCTTAAATAAAAAATTTTAAATAATTTAATGATTAAATTGTAATTTTTTAATTAAATAACCAAAACGAAAATATATTCGTAATTTAATGACTAATATTATAGTTTATCCAAATATTTAAATAAAATCGTAAATATCTTTCAACTTGATGGGTCCAATTCGCCCCCACCACTGTGGATGCGTTTTTTAGTAAAGAAATTAGGTTTTGGATAGATTTTTTAATTTTATAAGATTTATTAATATTTTTAGAATTGAATTATTAGTTAATTAAGTTAGACTATGGATTCAACCAATTTAATTAAAAATTATTAAAAAATCATAATTATGATTCTTCTTAATTTGTGTTGCATGGAACTGTTCATTGAAGCTTTTAAATTTTTTCTAAGCATATATACTGTTATATAAACATCTTAAATGGAACTTGGATAGCTATCGGACTCTAAACTTATGATATTGTGGGTAGGGAGGCGAGGAAATTTATTGGGAAGCGATGATATGACATAAGGACCTGAGGGCAGCACTGCAGGGAAACCTGAGAAAGGCTGCGATGGCACTGTGGAATCACTACATTAAATTTGTGGACCATCCGTACATAGGACATGAATGAACATCACCACTTCTTTAACCCACCATGAGTTAGGGATGCTTCCTTGTGCTTTTAGATTAGATGAGATGAGATGAGATTTATAAAGAGAGTCGGATGGTAGCTAGCTTTTGAGAGGTTGAGGGCATTGGGAAGGTGCAATTCTCTTTAGAAGTAATAGGCTCTTCCTCACCCCTACTCCCCAAACTTCCTTTTTCATGTCTCCTTTTCGTCTTCATCTATACTTCCTCAAGGTTGAGTAGTTATTGTCATCTACTCTCTCGTTATTACATCTAATTGTTCATGAGTCTGAATTAATTTGAAAACTTATTTTTTTTAAAAAAAAACTTAAACTCAAACCCATTAGTGAGGTGGATCGACCCGGTTCATTAGTGCAGTTTATTGTTAAACAAAATACAATATTAAAAATATTTTATATTAATATTTATATTTTTATAATAAAATTTTTAAAAATTTTTTATTATTTAAATTGAATTCAGATATCGCCGAGACATAAAAATTTTTGTTTATGTCGAGTCTACGAGCTGGGTGGGTTATCTTACTCCCTTTCACCACAACCCTTTACTCACGCAAATCCCGCACCTAGCCCATGTGCTGTGTGGTCGGTCGACCTTCGCGCTAGAGGTCGTGTGTCTACTTCACTCCTACTCGTTCTTTCTTTTTAATCTCTTCCCTTTTTACTATTTTTTGTCTTGAACTTGGTGGGTATGTCGCTTGCCATCGGTCTCCTTCTTAATGAAGGCCCTTCAAGAAGACCTTTTGGTATCCCCTCGCCATATCTTGTCTTCGACTTCTCTTGGCCATGGGTCATTGGCCCTTTTTCCTCAAGGTTTTAAGTATTTATTGTCGTCTTGCACCTTTTTGTTGCTTTTGATGCCCTTCTCTAGTTTTGTTGCAAGTTTTGACTCTGGATTCTATGAGAAAGCTAGAATGAATCTTTGCATTAAGGGGAACTTAGTTCACGCTAATAATTGACGCTCTTACAAAAAAGTATTGATCCATCACGAGTTGTTGTACTGGAGGTTGCTCTCTATCAATAATTTTTCGCTATCATAGTGAGCTTTTTAACTTAACATGATGATTTCTCTAATCACGTTCCTACCTAAAATCACTTCTCAGAGGAATGAGAAAAAAGTGAAAACCAAGGCACCTTCTAAGAAGAACCATCGTGATCCATTAGGGTAGCAAGCCGTCAATATAGTTGATCCACATGGCCACCAATGGGAGCAAAAATTTTCACTCGTCAAACTCACTTTTATTCCTCTCGTCGTTTCTTCTTCCATTTTTTTTTTGTCATTTGTCTTCTCTTACTTTGTCATTTGTCCTTATTGTTTTGTCTTTAAAAATTATACATTCATTTATTATTTAAGATGTTAAAATAATTTAATGATAATTTAAACAATTACTTTAAATAAAATATTGAGATTAATACAATAATTATTTTTGAACTTTGATATAATTTGTAATATTATATATTAACTTTAATTTGGAGCATTTATATACATCAAATTTTAGTTTTTGTGGAGTCTACCTCGTATTTTGAATGAAATAAAGTCGACGTCGTCACAAGGAAGAGCTAACTTCCCGACGACGTGACACACGATGTGGCGACGTGTTCCCTACTAAATCGAGTTTCTTCTCCTATTTAAATTTTGTTATCTTTTCCCAATCGAATTCTAATAACTATAGGGATATTTTAAATATATTAGCCCACAAATTTTAGCTTATAAATAGGCTTTTAGCAACCGTGGAGAGATTGATTCAACAACACAACAAAAGAGAGTTTGAGGGAATTTTGTGTTTTAGCCAGAGAGCTTTGTATTTTTCGATATTTGAGGGCTTGTTTTGATTTTTTTTCCATTTTGTACTTTTATTCGATTATATTCCATCTTAGTGAAGTTTTCTTTACCCGTGATTTTTTATCCTCTTTAGAAAAGGTTTTCTACATAAATATCTGTGTCCAATTTTCTCTATTTGTTATTGTTCGTTGCTTATCCTCAACAAACTAGTATCAGAGCTTGGTTCGAATTTCACATTCAACCTGTTTAGAGATGGCGACAATGAGATACGATATCGAGAAGTTTGAGAGGATCACAAATTTCAGTTTATGGCAAGTTTGGATGACGATAATTCTAATTCAGAATAGGCTGAAGAAGGTCGTTACAGGAAAAAAGCCCGCGGATGTGAATCAGAAAGAATGGGAGGAGCTTGATGATAAAGCACTATTTGCAATTCAACTATTTCTTACAAACAACGTGTTGCAAGAGGTACTCATGGAGAAAATGACGTCAACCTTATGGAAACAATTAGAAGCCCTTTACATGACAAAGTCTCTTACAAATAGTTTGGTATTGAAATAACGATCATATACTTTTCGTATGGTCGAAGATGAGTCTATTAGGGCTCACATTAGTGAATTTGTTACTCTCCTGAATACCTGAAAAATATCGAGCCTAACATAAACAATAAAGATCAGGCTATGCTATTGTTGTGTTTTTTTCCCCTTCATATAAAACTTTTAGGGAAACCCTAATTTATGGTAAAGAGAGACTCTCGTTTGAGAGCGTGAAGGGAAACTTATTGAGGATAAAATTGAAAAAAAATTAGGTTCAAAGAACAAGTCAAATGGGCATACCTTGGTTCTAGTTTTAAGAGGAAGGCAACAGTATAAGGATTTAGGTCAAAGAAGATCTAGGTTGAAATCGAGGTCAAGGAACTGAGACAAGACCTATGGCTACTGCAAAAAGATAGGTCATATTAAGGCAGAATGTTAGAAACTCCAAAACAAAAACAAGAGGGCTGCCAAAAACAACGAGAAAGGGAAGTAAAAGGCTGATATAGTCAATGCCAGTGTTGTTGAGGACAAAGGAGATGATTTGTTATTCGTGTCTACGATTGAAAAGTTTAAGCTTACGTCTGAGTGGATCCTAGATTCAGGGTGTTCTTACCATATGTGTCCTAACAAGGATTGGTTCTCCATATATAGTCCAGTTGAAGGTGGAGTTGTGCTTATGTGGAAAAATTCACTTTGTAAGATAATTTGTATCGACACGGTTCAGATCAATAAACACAACAGAATTATGAGGACCTTATCGATGTTAGGCATGTGCCTGATTTGAAGAAGAATATCATCTCCTTAGGTATCTTAAACTCGAATGGTTATAGGATCGTCATCATGTCAAACGGTGTCAAAGTATTTTATAGAACTCTTGTTTTGATATGACAGAAAATCGACAGCCTATACATTTATGGAGCTCTTGTTCAATGTATTTTGTGGAGCTCTTGTTCAACAGTAAACGATGCGATAGCAGTTATAGAAGTAGAGATGAATTTGTTGCCGCATCACGACAAAGATTCCCATGTCATTACGATAATGCAATGAAATCCCCTTTTTATGGATTCTGAATCAACTCAGTTGTGGCATATGCGACTCAATTATATGAGTGAAAAAAGTACGATCGTTTTGAGTAAGAGAGGTCTTCTCACAAGCATTGGAGTTAGAAAGTTAGATTTCTGCGAGCATTGTATTTATGGGAAGTAGACTCAAGTTAGTCTCGATTCGATAATGCACAGGACAAAATAGACCATTGACTACATTTATTTCAATTTATGGGGTCCAAAGGTAGCAAATATCTTTTAACTTTTATTGACGAGCACTCCAGGAAAGTTGGGTTTATTTTGCTGAAGCACAAGAATGAAGTCTTTGAGATCTTTATGCAATGAAAAACCTTACTAGAAAAACAAATTGGGAAGCCCGTAAAGCGATTAAGAATGGATAATGGTATTGAGTTTTGTTCAACTGAGTTTAATAATTAATGCAATTGGGAATGAATTGAAAGACATCACATAGTTGTTGGTACCTCACAACAGAATGGTGTTGTCGAAAGGATGAATAGAAAGAAAGCTCGATATATGCTTTCCAACGTAAGCTTAGAAAAGGTGTTTTCGGTAGAAGCCACTAACCTAAAAAGCTACTTGGTGAACTGGTCTCCACATCAAGCTTTGGATGGAAAGGTTCCTGAAATGATATGGTCGGGAAATCCTCCAAATTACTTCAACCTTAGAGTATTCGGTTGTCTTGCTTATGTACAAGTTAGTCAGGGAAATTTTTAACTAAGGGTTGTGATATGTATTTTTTATTGTTTTTTTGTATGTGTTAAAGGCTTTAAGTTATGGTGCCTAGAAACAAACAAAATAATTATAAGTGGAGATGTAACGTTTGGTGAAATTGTGATGTTTCATCCGAGAAAGAAGCCATTTGTTCTTAACGACAAAACAAAACAAAATGTCCTAGACAAGGTGGAACAGAAGCCAAAAAGAGATGGTGACGTCGCAACGTCACAAACAACAATGCCACGACGACACAACAAACAAAGTTGACGTTGTAACGAGGGATTTTGTAGTGTCGCACCGTCACAAAAAATTGTAATATAAGTGAACCTAAAGTTGTTCCGAATCTGCAAAAGGGTACTGAAGTCACTTCAGATCAATTAAAAGCTCTATCCGACTCTCAAAACTCTTACATCTCAACTACAAAATTATAAGTTAGCCCAGGACAGGAAAAGACGAGAAATTAAGCCACCACAAAAATATTGTCACGAAAAATTAATGCATACGCTCTAAGTGTTTTGGAGGGCATTGATTTGGTCGACCCTCTAATTAATCTGAGGTAGTTCAAGCTCCTGATTCGAGCAAGTGGCTTGTCGTAATGGAAGAGGAAATGGAATATCTTCACAAGAACAAAACTTGGAAACTTATGAAACCAACCACCAGAAAGAAGATAATTGGTTATAACTGGATGTTCAAAAGGAAGGAAGGATTGGGTATAGGCGACACCAGATATGAGGCGAGGTTGGTGACACCAGTGAAGGGAGTTGACTTTCAAGATGTTGTGAAGCATATGTCTATTCGGGCGTTGTTAGCACTTTTTGCATTATAGAACCTTGAATTGGAGCAGTTAGATATGAAAATTGTATTCTTTCGTGGCAACCTAGATGAGGATATTTATATGCAACAACTTGAAGGCTTTAGGATCGATGGTAAAGAAGGCCATATCTACCTTCTACAAAAATCTTTGTACGACCTGAAGCAGTCTCTTTGTCAATGGTATAAGAAGTTTGATTTCTTTATGTCAAGCATTGGTTTTGTATGAAATAAGTATGATAGTTGTGTATACTTGTATCATCTTGATGATGGATTGTTTATATATTTGCTGCTTTATGTTGATGATATGCTAATTGCGGCTAAGGATCCATCCGAAATTGATCAATTAAAAACCATGCTTTATTCTAAATTCAAGATGAAGGACCTTGGTATAGCTAAGAAAATCTTAGGGACAGAAATTTCCAGAGATAGAAGCTCCAGAAAGATATTTTTGTCTCAGCAGAGATACATCGAAAGAATTCTCAAGTAGTTTGGGATGCAAAACTCAAAACCGATTAGTGCTCCCTTAGTTGCACACTTCAAACTTTCAGCTTCAAAGTCACCACAAACTGAAGATAAAGAAAAGTATATATCTTTGATTCCTTACTCTAGTGCAGTCGGAAGCTTAATGTATGTAATGGTTTGCACTCATCCTGATATTTCACATGCTATTAGTGTTGTAAGTAGATATATGACTAGACCCGGTAAATTACGTTGGCAAGCAGTTAAGTGGATTCTTAAATACTTGAGGGGTCATCAAATACTCGTTTAGAGTTTAAAAGAAGTTCAGAAGGTCTAGTGGGCTTCGTAGACTCAGATTATACAAGAGATCTAGACAAAAGAAAATCCCTCACGGGATATCTGTTTGTTTTTGGTAAATGCGCCATTAGTTGGAAAGCCACGTTTCAAGCTACTGTGGCTTTATCAATTATCGAAGCTAAATATATGGTAATCAAAGAAGCTGTGAAAGAAGTAATTTGGTTGAGAGATTTATTCAGGAAGTTGTTTAATAAACACAATGCGAGTGTTGTATATTGCGATAGTAAAAGTGCATCTCACTAAGGATCAAATGCATCATGAAAGAACAAAGTACATGGATATTCGATATTACTTTGTTTAAGAGGTGGTTGCTCAAAAATATGTTCAAATTTATAAGTTTGACACAGAAAATAATCCAGTCAATATGATGGCCAAAAGCCTTCTAGTTTCTAAGTTCAAACATTGTTTGGACTTGGTCAGTATCCTAGAAAGAACGAGTTAGGCTCATGACGAGGCTTGACAAAGAAGGCGTTGTGAAAATACAAGTCAATGTGGAGATTTGTGAAGTGTGCCTTGCATTTTGGATGAAACAGAGTCGACATCGCCACGAGAAAGAGTCGACGTCCCGACAACGCGACACACAATGTCCCGGCTATAAGAAACTAATGTCTCGATAACACGACATGTGACGTCCCGACGAGCCGATAAACGACATCACGATCGACATGTTCCCTACAAAACCAAGTTTCTTCTCCTAGTTAAACTCTGCTATATTTTTCCAATCGAACTCTAATAACTCCAGGGGTATTTTCATCATATTAGCCCACGAATTTCAACATATAAATAGGGCTTTTAGCAACTTTAGAGAGATTAATTGAACAACACAACAAAAAAGAGTTTAAAAGAATTTTGTGTTTTAACCAGAGAGCTTTGAATTTTTCGAGATTTGAGGGCTTGTTTTAATTTTTCCCCATATTGTACTCTTACTCGATTTTTTATCATTTTAATGAAGTTTTCTTTGCCCATGATTTTATCCCCTTTTGAAGAGTTTTTCCACGTCAATATATGTGTCCAAATTTTTTTATTCGTTTTTTTTGTTGCTAACAATTTTGGTTCAATTTTCACATTTCACTAATTCTGTTATCTATGTGACATAATTTTTTCTTAAATCATGTCTAAATTATTGACATGACATTTTATTAGGTTGAAAAACAATCCAATAAACTTAAATTATTCCACCTATATTAAAAAATTAGGGTAATCTACAAAAATAGTCACTTTTGTTTACCTCAGGTTATATTTTAGTCACTTATATTTAAAATGTTACGTTTTAGTCACTTATGTTATTATTTTGTTACGAAGTGATCACTCTACTGTTAAGTTTCGTTATCTCTCTAATAGTAATCCTAGGTGGCAGTCCAACTAGATTTTAGGTGCCAACTTGTATTTCTAAATGGGATGAAAATAAAATTTTAATTAAAAATTTAATTAATTAAAATTTTCAAACCTAAACCTTAACTAAAAAAACTGTTCATCTTCTCTTTTAATTTTTCTTTTGTCTCTTATTTTTTTCAATGGGTTTTTTTTATTTGACTGGAAAAACTATTATTAAGATCAAAATAGTTGAAATCAGCAATAAGAAAGAATAATCTGAAATACCCACAAAGAGATTGTGAATATACAAGTTGATTCAGATAAGAAAAAATTTGATTGAGAAACCAATTATTCAATAACTGTGAAAGAACTAAAAAATATAATAATTAGGAACAAGAACAGTGAAAATAACAACCCTTTTCTGAAAATTTTAAAATTAGCATGTTCATGAAAACATGTTCCTGGTTGCATTTTATGGGATGTCTACTGACGCAAAATAAAATATATGTTTACAAACAATTTCAAAAAGTAGAAAAAAATATCAAGAATTTTAATTTAGGGTTTTCATTAAATAATAAAAAATCTAATCTTTTGTTTTTAATATTGAATAAAAGAGATAGATGAATACAAAGAAGACACACTTGAACCCTCCATTGAATCCATCTTTATGAAGCAGTCAATTTGATTTCAACTATTTTGATTTTAATAATAATTTTTCTAGTCAAATGAAAAAAAAACCATTGAAAAAAAAAGATGGAAGAAAATTAAAAAGAGGATATGAACAGTTTTTTTAGTTAATATTTAAGTTTAAAAATTTTAAGTAATTAAATTTTTTAATTTAAAATCTATTTTCATCTTATTTAAAAATCTAAGTTGACACTTAAAATCTAGTTAGACTGTCACGTAAGATTACCATTAGAGAGATAACGAAACTTAACAGTAGAGTAATCACTTTGTAACAAAATAATAACATAAGTGACTAAAACGTAATATTTCAAACATAAATTACTAAAACGCAACCTGAAACAAACAAAAGTGACTATTTTTATAAATTACCTAAAAAATTTAACAAAAAGGGTTTTATTTCCCTTAGAAAATTTGGTTTTCTTAAATTTGTTTGCTTGCCTTTTTTAAGCTTATAAAATATCATGTCAACAATTTACATAAAATTAAATTAAAATTAAAGTTAATATATACAAATGCACTAAATTAAAATTGGTACATAACGTTATAAATTATATCAAAATTTATATATAATTTTAATATTTATTCTTAAAATATTTAATTACTAATTTCATAATTATTCAATCTTAATGTTATAATAATATAATTTATATATAAACTAACTTAAAAAAAAGAAAGAAGTAAAAGTGGTAATTTAGTGAATTTTCTGCTTTAGCTTAAAGTTAAGCACACTACACTCTTTATAAGAAATACTACCGATTATTAAGATAAAAGATTTTGAACTCAAAACCAAAACAAAATACAAAGGCACCCAAACATCTGCAAAACATTCTGGCTCTGCTCTGCTACGGTGATCACATGCGGTGGCAAGTTTCTACTGTGATCTAACCCTGTGATTCAACATCATCTCCCGGAGATCCGCCGCATCGATCTCAGCCCCACAGTTCTCCGGCCGGTAATACCCCGTAACAGGGTCAGGCGCCCAAGCTGAAGAATAAGCCCTTGTCTCCGACGACGACGACTCTTTCATCGCATATCTTCGTTCCACTTTCCCCATCGCTCCAGGCCTACCAAAGCTAGCCGTCACTGCCGCCGGCGGTGCACCTGAGTAACCTCTCCTTTAAAGCCAATCCCAAATCATTATCAATAACCAAAAAAATAAAAAAGAGTAAGCCAAAAACCATATACTAAAAGGATTTTGAAAAAACATACACACGGTTACCTTGATATGGAGACATAAAGAGCATCAAAAACAGAAGCACCAAGGAACTTAAAGGAAGAAACAGAGCGAGCCATATTTATTTTTACTTGCTTATATATGGAGTCGTAGGGTAAAAAGGATGTATAAAATTTATATAATATATAACGTTATTATTAGCTACTGCAGAAGCTGTTCTGAAGAACAATAACTCCCACAGTAGCTTAGCTAGCAAAAAGTGATGCGGCTCTGCTTTTCTTGTTTTCCTGCTCTTTGTATTGATGAAGAAGATGAAGGTTAGGGTTTGAAGGGGTTATGTATTTATAGTATAAGAGAGAGGTAAAGATGTGGGTTGGGTTGGGCCTTATCAGCTGAGTCGTGACTCCTGAGTCGTTGAGTCATTTTCTTGGGAGCGGACACGCGTTTCATCCAACTTCAAGGTGATGGCTTTGTTTGGACCAATGGAATTAAGGTTAAAACGATAAGGATCTAAATGTCGATTTTCGTCGTTTTAAAGCAAACAAAAAGTACTTTAATGTTATCTTTAGATATTCTTTGCTGATTGTTATAGTAATAGTAACCCTACATCATTATTGTTTTAAAACTGCTTTTAATATATTTTTATAGTTTTATTCTCAAATATTTATATGGGATATATAATTATTTTTTATTAAAATTTATTTCAAATATATGATATTATATATATTTTAATTTTTTATAATTTTTTAAATATTTAGAATATAATTTATATATTAATTTAAATTATTCAATCAATTCATATTAATTACTTAAAAATATTTAAATTTTATATTTAATAACTAAAATATTAATAATATATTTTTTTATATATTGTTATCCATTTTACAGCTTAAGTATAGTCTTGCTAGAATCAGGGGTGTTATTTAAGTAAAACTTTCCTAATAATATCAAATCTAAGATTCGAACTTAATTCAAAAGCTTGGGGGAAAAAAGTCACTCCCACTTCTTCTAACTATCGGTTGATATTTTCTTATATTTTTATTGAAATATCATAATATTAATAAACCTTAACATCTTTTAAATACTTTTTTTTTACTTTACAACATCATCTCTCAAATTGACATTTTATTTTTCAAAAACACTTTTTGACAATAATACTAAACACTTACACTACGTTTGGTTCACTATAATAGAATAGAATTGTAATCAGTAATTCAATTGTTTGGTTGAATAGAATGGAATAGAACTTAATTGTATTCTTGTATTTGACTGAATGAAATAGATGTTGTAATAATATAAGGATAAGAGAAGAAGTTGAAATGACCAAAGTATAATTAGTAGAATTATTTTTAGCTTGATGATTATTGTTATTAAATATAATTAAATAATAATAACAAATAATTTAATCATATTTTAATATAATTATTATTAAATAGAATTTAATAAAAATAAAAATATATAATTTAATAACATTCTTAATATAATTATTATTAAAATATGAATTAATAAAAATAATAATATATAGCCTACTTTATTATTTTTAAACTATAATGCATATTTAATGTGTTAAAATATCATTAGCGAAATAAATAATTTAATTATCCTCTAAACTAAAAAGTAAAATATTAGAAGTAATAAATAGCTTGAGAATTATATTTTACATCCAAACACAATATTCATACATTAACAAAAAGTTACATTATGCTATTAGCTATATGTCATAATCTATATGTTAAATTTTACAACATAAAAAAGTTACAATAGCTTGTGATGTTCTATCATGTCATTATACCATCCAAATATTACATATATAAAAAGTTACCAAAACATCACCAACACAACCATGATTTTTAATGGGTAGAAATAAATCTTCTCACTCATTCCAATCGCACAGAAGAAGGTAGACTTAAGAAATGAGCACTTGAGTTGGATAGTTCGAATTTTTTCTTAATGCAAGAAAGCGATCATACTCAGTTAATCCTTCTACTTCACCTAAGGCTAGATATAATTTTTGGGCATTTTCTTGAATTAGCATTTTTTTACTTCTCTTGAATTAACACTTCGGAGGCAATGCTCTTACTTAATTCAAGGTCAACAGTCCGTATGTTTTCCCCCAATAATGTGGCAGCATCAATAAGTGAAGTACAAGAAATTTGTTCACTTACATCAAAATTCTTCTTTGAAAATGTGGAATCATCTTAGTTTGGCTTCGATAGTTGCGATTGTGTAGCTGAGACATCCATCTCATCCAAGGAAACATCAGCTTTGCATTCATGGTCATTGCTTTCTTCTTCAGGATTATTTGAAGTAGCTACATCCTCAGTATCTATTTCTTCAACAATATCAGCAATTGCTTGAGCATTTTCCGTATATGGAAGTAAGTTGGTTATAATTAGGGAAACTATGATGTCTGAATGGACAAGCTTCTTTACGACTCTATAAAAAGAAGGAATTCACATTAGATATAAGTTTGGTTAAAACAAGATAATAAAGATAAGAAATAATTCTTACACTTATATATGAGTTCCACACAACATCTTCAGCAACAACTATCTACATATGCTTGTCCCAACCAAAGAATTTATTTTTTTTCCTCTAAGCATGTCGTAAATGATTGCCTATTCTTTTTTCAATATCCTAATCCTCGATTCAAGATTAAGTCTAGCCTTTAGCATAGCATGAGGTAAAAAATTTTCTAACATTATTTCCAAATCATTTAAATAATCGACCTTGAATCCTGTATCTACATTAAAAGTTCCAACATTATGCAAGTCGGCCGTACAGGCAACCAACGTAGCATCTTCTTCAGAAATCCATTTCCTTTTGATTCCTTAAGAATTTTGGGAAGAAGTTGTAATTGGTTGTGAAAAGCCTAACATAATTATCTTAAGAAAAAATGCAAACTAAAATTAGGTTTGATATTATGAATCAGAAGGTAGACATTTTATAAAATTATAACACATGATAAATTAGAAGAAAATAAATTAAAGATGTAATTCAACAAGTCCGGTACAATACATAAAGATAATGCAAACAACAACAAAGTTTTGTAAAATAGATACATGAAATAATATAAATAAATTAACCTTATCTGTTTTAATAAACCTAACTAATTTTTAAATGCTTGTCATTTCTAAAACATTTGATTTACTATTTCCATCTTCCCAGTAGCCAATACATCTGATGGATGAATATTTACGATATTCGGTTCATCATCTTTATCACGTTATTAGGAAATCCTTCTCCCAACTCTGCTTCAATAGGATCAAGACTCATATAGATTCGAATAAACTTATGAAGCAAACAACATGCAATAATGATTCTATTGTGCACCTTCCTAGGATAAAATGATGGACTCCTAAGTATTCTCCATCTAAGTTTTAATAACCCAAAGCATCTTTCAATAACATTGCACGTTGAAGCATGTTTCATATTGAAAATTTATTTTGGAGTATTTGGTTGGTGACCCTAGCGTCATTCATTCAAATGATATCTTTGTCCCTAAAAGGCACAAAAAACCATCATAATTTGTGTAACCAACATCTAGATAATAACAACCAATAAAAAAGAAAAAAAAACTATTTATCATAAATAACTTTCCTAAAAAAGTATGATCTTAAAAATTAATTCAAATTCCTCCAATTCTGCACTTTACCACGAGGAACTTTCAGTCTATGTCTCCTACTAATGGCATCTCGAAGAACTCATCCATCAACAATAGAACCTTCCCAACCAGGAAGAACATAAACAAATTGCATATCAGGTGTACAAACACCTAACATATTTGCTTATATGTCATCTTTATCAACTTTTGGAACCCTTATCTTAATGTGAGTCCCATCTAAAGCAGCTAAGCAATTCTACAAAAATAGTTTAAAAATTTCGGGTTAGGATACTATTTTTAAATCTAAATTAAGAGAATTATGTACAAGCTATATATGGAATCCACTCCAATATCTTAAACCATTACCACCTTGGGTCTGTAGAATTAGCTGTAATTAGCTTTGCCTTTTTAAATAACACATCTGATAAACATATGAAAACATTTAAAACATTATGAAATGATCTGCTAACAATTTTCCTAGATCTAGTAAAGTGATGTTTGATAACTCGATTTTTAAGGTGATGAGAAATGATATGTAAGAACATTGTCACTTGCTCATCAACAAGCATGTTCCTTAACGAGTTCAATCCTCTTAAAGTTTATAACATCTCACATAGTTTTTTTCAAATGTAAATCTATTCATCCTAACTTGTTCAATACAAGTCACGTCACTAGCATGTACAAGTCTTTTCACATAATCTCGTTGTGTATAAAAATATAAAATATATGATGTAATCATTGGTCTATAAGTATGTAGGCTAAAGACAACATCCAACATAACTAAAAATCAACTTGCAACTATGCACATTTGCAACCATACTTGTAATGCAAGACTAATTCTTTTTCGTCTCTTACTTTGTACTATTAAAGGCAAATACACCATTACTGTAACATAAATTGATGCATTATATTTTAATTATGAATAAAGAAGTTTGAAACATTAAGAAAACATTATGGAATTATAAACATAAAAACAATATGCAAAATAAAGTTAGTTGGATCTAAACAATTCTAAAATTTTCAATTAACAAGCAAAGTTTCAATTGACGGTAATCAGTTCATTTTTTACTTCTTCAATATGCATGTTAAAATGTTTGGAAATGAAGTTATGTAGGTCCAACTACATTTTCATTTTCATTTTCTTTCCTAACATGTAATGTAGATCATATTAAATTTAGCACTTTCAGTTCATTTCCATTTTCATTTAATGAACACCAATTTACAGTTGTAATTAAGTTAGTCTTACAGACCAATTGCAGACAATTGAACACAACAATATGACATATTTGGTAATTAGTTCATTTCTAGTTTACAACATTGGCAACAATTGAACACAAAACAAATTGGCAACTAAGCAATCAATTAAAGCAATTACAGAAATGCAAATTACAACCAAACAATCAAACCAATAACTTCTGCTAAATTTTAAATTCATGCCAAACAATCCATTATCTCATTATATTTATAGTCATTTTAACCATATCAAACTTTTGCTAAATATAATTTACTGTCATTTGATTAGCATGTGAAAGTTTTGGAAATTAACTTATGCTAAATCAAAACAACCATTTAAAATTCTGCTAAATCTAAATTATAGCCAAATAATCAAACCAATACATTGAACAAAAGACAAATTTAACCATATCAAAATAAAATTGCAAATACCCAAATCCAGTTTCTCAATTTACATTCGAAAGACTAGTTTTTCTGAAAACAACCAGGAGAACTCGTACTGAAAAATAACTAGTAGAAATCGTAAACTTCCAGATTGCTTACTTGCAAAATAAAAATAAAATGACAAATTAATATAATTCCAGAATAAGCAATAAACCAATTGCGAAATTTTTACAGATTAAGAAATCATACAAAAAAAAACAATGAAGCAACCGTTGAAAGGAAGTAAACAACAAACTAAAACCATATTTAAATTGCCAAATTCGGAAACATACAAGGAAAATTCAGTAGAAGACAAAAAAATAAATCTTGAAACAAATCAAATTTTTTCTGGAAATCTTGAATTTGTTTCTAATTTGGGAAAAAAATAACATTGCCTGATTAATGAAGACTTAGGGGAAAACAAAAAGAAAAAGACTTGATAAAAGTAATTTTTTTATTTCTACAAAATTTTTGGTTCATTTGGGAAACAAAAAAAAATATTGGCAGAGTAACAATCGAGGGAAAAAGAAAGATCGTAAAAAAGAAAATTTATTTATTAAACCTTCACATTTCTTTGTTAATCTAGAAAAAAAAAGATCATATCCAAATTAAGCCAAATTCAGGGGAAAAAATCCTAAAAATAAAAAAAAAGCTAAATCTTTCAAAGAGAGATGAAGATATGGAACAAATAATATGAAAATTTTAACATAACTTACCTTTCAATCAGAATGAACAATTGGAAGCAAGCAAACAGAGCCTCTGCTAGTCGTTGATTTCAAATGCAAGTTTCAATTTCAAGAAAGTAATCGAGGAAAGCGAGTGAGCAAATGAGATGAAGAGGGGATATTTTGGTCCAGCCTTGATTTCATTTTCATTCCATCCGGAATGGAATCCCTATTCTTAGCTCATGTCACGAAATGGCTATTATGGGTCGTCCCGTAATAGCGTCCGTTTCTATTTACGGGCTGATTACCTAACTCCCGTAACCAAACAAAGTAATAACTTGGGCCCACTGAATAGACAAGTAATAGTTATAGGATTACACCCAACCAAACATGATGTTAAATCTTAAATCGAATTTTCAAAAGTACTTTTTCACAACACTTTTTAAAAGCATTTCTCAATAGCAACAAAGAAATAACCCTTGTTTTTAGATTGAACTTTTATTTATTTATTATTTGCAATTGCTATATATTATTTTTATTTTATTATCTTTATGAGTTTGTTATTTTGTATTTGCAATAAAATACTTTATGAAAATGCCTACCATGCTTTAATTTAATGGTAAAGTTGAAATTTTGATTTATTTAAGTTTGTGATTTATTTCCTTTTCTAATTTTTGATAAAATTTTATTGATTTGTGAATCATACTTTGTTATTAAATGCAAATTATCTAAGTTCAATTATTATAATTAAAATAAAACAAAATACTTTTTAACATATATATTTTATATTTTATTAGGTGAATTAATTAATTAAAAATAAAATAACTATATGTTAGTATATCAAATTACTTAAAACCAAAGTCTCGCAAAATGAGTAAGGAGTTAGGAACGAAAACAAGATTGAATTATATATTTTACACCTTTTGATGTGGCATGTATTGGAGAGTTATTCTTGATTGTATTATGAGATATTGGAGAGAGTGCTTGTGTCAATCTGGGTTTGACTTTTGGGTTGCAATCATTCATCATTATAAGGATCAACTAGGCTTAAGCCAATAGTTGTATCGGATAAATTATTGAAAAAATCATTTTTTTGAGTGAAACTCCATGGGCATAGGATTGGTGAATCTAAATCGCGCTAACAAATATCACTTGCATACTTATTTGTTTCAGTTTTCACTTACTCCACTCATAAGACTTTTTTCCTATTCTTTGTTCCAATAGAAGATAGAACAAAACTATTTTAAACTGCTGCAAACCGAAGTATTTTTAATTGGTATTAGATCTTGAATTTAGATATACTTGAAGGGATCTTGACTATGGTTTGCAATAATGAAATTTAAAAACAAAAGTCATTGTATCTTACTCCATATTTGGTGATTGAAGCACAATATTTAAATAGTGATAATGATGTTCCTTTCAATAGCTTAAAGAAAGCTTACCAGTTAATGATGGATAATTGGAATCGGTTATATCAAATAAATCGAGCTTTAGAGGACAAAGATGATAGACTCAAAGGTGAAAATAAGAAGGTTGTAGAGACAATCAAAGAAAAAAATGATGTGATTGCTAATCTTAATAAGGCTAATGCAATGCTTAACGAAATTATTAAGGAAAAGAATGAAATGATTGCTAAAATGGATGTAGCTTTGCAAGAAAATGAGTAAGAGTTAAATGATGTCAAATTCATTCTAAAAAAATATGAAAGCCAAAGTAATGAGATCTCAATTGTTGAAAGATACAAACCTAGTCATTGTGAATTTGGTAAGGAACTTATCTCCTATGAATTTTGTTAAATTATTTGTCGTTATATCTTATTTAGAGTAGGCAAATTAAGAATAAAAAAACATGTTTGTTTCTATTGTGATAAGGCTAAACAAATTAGATCTCATCGTTACTAGTTGATAAATGATCAAATATGGAGAAATATAAGCGACATTCAATCTAATGTTACAACAATTGATAGAATAGCACCTAGACAACTGAAACACCCTGTATCTGACTAGATTTACTAGAATCAAATATAAGATGTCACAATACTTACATACTTAGCAAAATTTTACAATTTATGAAATCCATATTGAATATACCTTTTATTTATTTAAATCCTTTATAAGATAATAAGTTTGAATAAAACATTTATCATTTGTCACATACTTTCAAAGGTAGTATAATACCTTACAACATAGATGTTTGATTTAACAAACATATTTGTAGTGAGTATTACTAATTGTCATTTGAAAAACATATTTCTAAGAATGTCCCTCTGTATGCATAATATTGCTTCTGGTCTACCATCATGGCGCATCCTTGGCTTGGTCCTTCCTAATGCACTAGTTCGATTCTTAGACATGTTTACCAAAACATTTATACAAGTTCAAAGGAACTTAGTGGGCCTCACTCATTATTACCTTTTGAAGGTGTTGTAGAATTTCTCAACTCATGGGTTTGGTTTCCTTCGAAGACCTTGGCAGATACATTTTTAATTCTTGGTTGGCAGATAACCATACATCAATCTCTACAATTAACCGTCTCATACCTCACACTATATTTCAAACACTTCCCAGAATGATACTCAGCGGATGCTACTCTTAATGTATTCCTTTACAGAATCCAACAATTATCAGAATACCAATTTCATCGTATTTTCAAGTTAGTCAAGACAACTAGACTTGCTTGAAGAATGTAACATATAATTCAAGGCGTAAAATCCCAGATGACTTCAATATCGAACCTAAGAAATTCCAAGTTTGGCGGACACTTGCACCACCAGCTTTCCAAGTTCCCATGTGTGACATACATGTATTTTGATGTTTCATGGTAGATTATGAAAGTTTGATGTGTGATATAGAACTTTTACTAAGTGATTTTTCATGAAAATACCTAAAAAGGACCTATTTGTAAAAGTTGTTAAATGTGTAGTAAAAATCTAATTTGATAAAAAATGTGGGCTGATATGAGCATGTGTGTGGGTCGGCTAGGCTTGGGTAACAAAGAAAATGAGTACATTTCATTTTACGAGCCTAAGAACTAATTTGTAAATATGTAAAAGTTTAGAGGAAAAATTATAATTTTGTTAAAGTATGGTTTTTGGACTGATTTGAACAATGTGATAATTAAATGAGCTAAATTTGCTATTATAGATCAAGAAAAATGGAGTCCAAACCTAGATTGGGGAAAGAACAAGGTTGTGGACTAAATCGAATTAGTTAGCCATATTTTGTACCGAGGTAAGTTCATATGTAAATAATGCAATATTATGATCATGTTTTTAATGTGTTAATATTGTATGAATTGTATAATTGATTCGATGAACATATTCGACAAGGTCCGATAAGAGGGAGAAAACCCCGTTTGAACCTTAGGAATAGAATAGAATACGAGTGACATATCACTAGGAACCCATGTGATGTATATGATTATGTGATCCAGGTGCTGGTCATGTAAGTCTTACCGGTGGCTAGGTAGTCCGGCATGTGTTGCGGATACCTGACAGCTTGTGTGAGCAACCCGTGTAGCTATGTCTTGACCGTCAGCTTGTGTGAGCAGACCCGTGATTAGCTCGAAAGCGAGTCTTTATGTGATATGAAATTTGAGGTAGCTTTGGCTACATATGTGGCATTTGTGTACAAAGATCTTTCATGTATCCGTTTAGTATTCCAAGTGTTCAACGGGTATGTCAAAAACGAGAAAGAGAATGTTAAGTCACGAATGGGTACAGGTATGTACGAAAAACTCATAAGAATGAGCTTGTCAAGTGATGAGCTTTTGGTAAGATTAAGAATGATAAAGTTATGCTTATGAAACCATGATGATAAATATGTGAATTATGTTAAGATAAATTGTATGATATTCATGCTAAATGTTGCTTAATATTGTTTATTATTGCATGTAAACTTACTAAGCTTTATGCTTACTCCCCTTCCTTTCCATTTTCTTATAGTATCGCCAAGTTAGCTCGGGAATCGAATGATGTCGAAGCTCGATTCACACTATCAAATTAATCCTTTGGGTATTTATGATTTCATATTTTGAGTATGGCATGTATAGAGGACTTGGTCTTTTTGTTTACGTGTCATATTAATTTGGCCAAGTGTGTTGGCTTATAATGATGTGATGATTCATTTTGTATATGGCCATGAGATATGGCTTATATTGATTATTGGGTTGTAAGCCTATTTATACATGCATGCATGTGCCTATGCCTTTGAGATGTGGTTTGTAATTGTGTATATAATGGGTTATGTTATTGGTTATGAATGCTTGCTGATTTAATGGAGATGAGTTCGTACGACGACAGCTAAGGTCTCAATGTGAAAAATGGAAGCAAACTTATAATTCTTAATGCATGAGAATTGGTAAATTTGGCTTGACAAAGTATGGTGTATTGTGCGTGTATAAGTTTATATGGTGTTGCCATGAACATGACTTGTTTGATGATGTTTAAGTACTAAATTATGCCATGTTAAGTGCCTTTGGAGTTATATATGTGCTTGAGTATATAAGGGTGGCAAATGGCTAAGAGAATAGCCTCAAAAGTGTCCACACGGGTAGACACACAGGCATGTGTCTAGGTCGTGTGTGACAAATAGTCTGTACCATGGGTGTGTGATCCGGCCGTGTGTGCCCTGCACCTTAGTTTTGAGAAACAGAATGCTCAGTAGCAAGTACACGGGCACGAGACACGGTCGTGTTCTCGGCTGTGTGAGAGACACGGCCTTAGGACATAGGCATGTGCCCAAGTCGTGTGAAGTCTGCACCTTAATTGCGAAAATTAAATTCACCATACGGCCTAGCACACGGGCGTGTGTGACTATACGGCCTACCCACACGGGCTTGTAACCCTCTAAAGCATGAAAATTTTCTAAGTGTTGTAAAAATTTCAAAAGTTTTCGGTTTAGTCCCGAACCACTCCCAATGTATGTTTTGGGTCTCGTAGGCTCGTATAAGGGACGATATGCATATGTATGAATGGTTTTAAATTGAGCATATTTTTATGTCTCAATTTTGTATGATTTCTTGTGTTTAAGTCTGATAATGCCTTGTACCCTGTTTCGGCGTCGAATACGGGTAAGGGATATTACATTTAATAGTTTTAGAGCTACGGTTTAGTCGATTCTCGGACTAACAAAGCGTATGTACGAGTCTAGCTATACATGCCACATATGTATTGTGATAGTGTGATGACTCCTAACAATTTTTAAGATTGTGTTTTCATATAGTAAATGGATCCCAATCGAGCCATGACGAATGATGTAGAAAGTAATGTGCTGGCTCCTGCTCAAGGGGTAGTGCCAGTTGAAAGTAGACCTGTAACTGTAAGTTAGGGAGGATGAGAAAGGGATAGGAAGCCTTTCTCCATATGATGAATGCATGGCATACAGAGTTCATTCGAACAAACCCGAACGCTCAACCCCCTCCATCTCAACCAAATCCTCAACCTATCCCTGTACCCCCCAAGTTGTGGAAATGGTAAGGATGAACAAGGCTCCGGTTGACAGAATTCATAAACAAAGAGCCGAAGAATTTTGAGTTAATATAGATGATGATCCCGAAAGGGCAGAGTTCTGGCTCGAGAACACCATCAGGGTATTCGATGAGTTGTCTTGCAAACTTGAGGAATGTATGAAATGTGTTGTGTCACTCTTGAGAAACTCGACTTATTAGTGGTGGAACACCCTTGTGTCGGTTGTACCAAGGGAGAGAGTTAATTGAGAATTCTTTAAAGAAGGGTTTCGAAAGAAGTACATTAGCCAAAGGTTTATCGATCAGAAAAGAAAAGAATTTCTTGAGTTAAAACAGGGCCGAATAATTGTAACTGAATATGAGCGTGTGTTTGTGAGACCGAGCAAATATGCTCGAGAATGTGTTTCGACTGAAGCCATTATGTGTAAGAGATTTGAAGATGGGCTGAACAAGGATATCCGATTATTGGTTGGCATTTTAGAACTGAAAGAATTCATTGTGCTTGTAGAGAGAGCTTGCAAGGCCGAGGAATTGGGTAAAGAGAAAAGAAAGGTCGAGATCAAAGCTATGGACTCAAAAAAAAGACCTATGAGTAAGTTGTTTCAGTCTTCATCTAAGAAGTCGAGGGTTTTCTATTCTCGTTCCAATGCTTCTGTCGGGCTCTCAAACAGAAATCGGGATAAACCGTATTCAAGTTCGAAAGCTCAAACCACTACGATTGCTAGTGTTAGCAATGCTCGACCAAATATATCAGAATGTCCACATTGTGGTAGACGTTACCCCGGTGAGTGCTAGATGAATAACTGGGCATGTTTCAAGTGCGGTTCACATGATCACTTTATCAAAGATTGCCCTGATATTGTTGAGAAAGAAAAATTTTAGAATGTGAAATTTGGTAATACTGCTGCTAGAGGGAGGCCACAGAGAAATCTGAAAAATAGGGCAAGTAGCAAGAGTGCACCTAGAGATTCGGCTGTGAGATTCGAGGGTAGAGCACCTGTGAGGACTTATGCCATTCGTGCTCGCGAAGAGGCTTCATCTCCTGATGTGATTACGGGTACTTTTTCTCTCTAGGATACTTATGTTATTGCTTTGATTGATCCGGGATCAACCCATTCGTATGTTTGTATGAAATTGGTATCTAGTATGAATATGCCTGTTGAGTCTATAGAATTTATGATGAAAGTGTCGAACCCTCTAGGCAAGCATGTGTTAATTAACAAAGTATGTAAGAATTGTCCTTTGATGATCAGAGGTCACTGTTTTTCGGCTAATCTTATGCTTTTGCTATTTGATGAATTTGATGTAATTCTTGGTATGGATTGGTTGACCATTCATGATGTGATAGTAAATTGTGGAAGAAAAATTATTGAATTGAAATGTGAAAGTGGTGATATTCTTTGGGTTGAATTAGATGAATCGGATAGATTGCCAGTTGTGATCTCTTTTATGACAGCTCAGAGGTATATGAGAAAAGGGTATGAAGCTTATCTTGCTTTCGTGTTGAATACAAAGGAGTCTGAATTGAAAATTGAATCAGTGCTATAGTGTGTGAATTTTCGGATGTGTTTCCGGAAGAGTTGTTAGGATTGCCTCCGAGTAGAGAAGTTGAATTTGGCATTGATCTGGTTCCTGGTACAACACCTATTTCAATTGCTCCGTATAAAATGGCACCGACTGAATTGAAAGAGTTGAAAACCCAATTGCAAGAATTGACGAATAAAGGTTTTGCGAAACCTATTTTTTCTCTGTGGGGTGCTGTAACACCCCAAACCTGGCCCAGACGTTATGGCCGAATCTGGCGTGTCACATTGAAGTGTTTTAGTGAAAACCTTGTTTTCATTGAAAACCCTTCCTTAAAAAGTTACATCTCAATTACTTAGTAAAATCTCCTTTTTGTTACGAAGCTTTACTTAAAACATTTGACTTAAGAAAACTTATCCTTTAAAACTTTAGTTGCGGAAACGTAGTATTAAAAGAAAACTATAGCTTAGAAAATCCATGTTCCACTTCTTATAATTACAACGCGCGAATTTAATAATCCAAACAATAATAAAAGGGGGAGGCTTTATTACAATCCATACTAAATGAAAAATTTCTTAATAAACGGTAACTTATATACTTATAAAATGAATCCAAATTGTCTTGCTAGCTAGCCACCCAGAGTTCCTCCAGGCATCAAACCTCCTACTGAGCATCACCTAAGAAAAATAAAAGAGGGGGTTAGTTTTTTGCAAACTCAGTGTGTATAACCCTCGACAAGTAACAAGCAAACATTATTCACCATAAAATCACATATACAATGCAATGCAACCCATCCCAATAATCCATCCGCTACACACCAACTCCGTCCTCTGGTACATACCATGTGGGGATATAAATATCGACCCACCCATCCGATACACTCCAATGGTAGCCCGGTTGCGGAACTACCTTCATTGCAGCAAGCTGCCAATCACATATTGGGCTTAAAAGCCGTCAGTGGATCCACAGTTGTCAAGCAACCATACAACCCTCATATACTTCTCCGTTCCATAATTCCCAACCCCTATGCAACCTAAACAATATATCGTATGTATGCAGCAGTTATACATGTAACCTCCATAAATCTTACATTTAACACTTATGGGTATTTTGGTCATTTTCCCCCTTAGGGGCATTTCGATAATTTTTTATTGCGAGTCTTACTTACCTTGGCCTGTTAACAAATCCCGTGAGCTAAGATGAACGAATACTATGCACCAGGTAGGATTTCAGAGAAGAGGAGGTGGGTCATTAAGATCGCTTTAAGTACCAAGCTCTCCCTATATCCAATCCTAGACATACACATACCCGTTGCCACACCTTAACCCTATGACTTGTCCACGGTCCTTAATAAATTAATTAAGTTTTATGCAGTCATCATATACTCGGCCTACAACCTCTTACAAAACCCAGACAAATCCACATACCTATATATATGGCCCACTAGGCCCAATCTCTTTCATATGGCCCTTTAGGCCCATTCACATTTACGTGGCCCATTAGGCCCAAATCACATTCATATGGCCACTAGGCCTAAATCACATTTACAGTCATGCTCATATACAATTTTCCATCACATAGCATCAAATATCAATTTTTGCCTATTATGGGCCCAACAGCCCATCAGGCCCGTTTAGCCCATTCTAGCCCGTTTGGCCAATTCACAACCCAGGTCCATAGAATCGCCCATGGGCCTTAGGCAACCTATCGGTTTCCCCCTTGCGAGTGTTCGCGCACTCGCAAGACTACAGTAGCCAAACTTTTGGCTTTTCGGCATTTCGGCTTTTCGAGATTTGCCGATCTACTTGTGTGTGCAGTGTATGTACACACCTGGTAATAAAATGTGCTGCGATTTCCTTAGCCCCAGAC
The DNA here is from genome assembly GCF_007990345.1 of Gossypium hirsutum. Classification (NCBI taxonomy): domain Eukaryota; kingdom Viridiplantae; phylum Streptophyta; class Magnoliopsida; order Malvales; family Malvaceae; genus Gossypium; species Gossypium hirsutum. The sequence continues at coordinate 96,631,387 of NC_053433.1, read as the reverse complement.
CTACAATTGATATCACCCTTCAATTAATCGCATGCTTAATACTTATCTTAACCAAAACCAAAACTTCGCATTTCACCTTACCTTGCGCGACAAGTTATAACATCCTCTTCTTTAAGCACTAACCACGATCAACTCCTAGTTTTGCACCAATCTTAACTATTAACACCAAAATTACAGGTGACTTGTATCCAACACAAGTCCCCATTACCTTACTATGGCCATTTGGCCAACTAAAATCAAGAACACTTACCAAGGTTTCTCTCATGAGGAGCAAATTGACAGAGATCTAAAGACTGAGATATGATACCTATTCCTACTCAAAACCGATTAGAGGAAGTGAGAGACAATAATCGATACTTATCAAAACAAATCGATTAGAAGAGCGAATACTTACGCTAGAGTCGACTGAGTGGAAAGGGTAGTGGCGGCACCAAAAGTATTCGGCCAAAGAGGTGTTCGGCCCCTTGAGATTTGTATGGCAAACAAATGATTATTCGGTACCAAGGGAAAAATAAAGAAGAAGTCGGCTAAACCAAAAGCAAAACAAAGAAAATTGTGTAGAGGAAAGAGAGGAAATCAGCACAAGAAAAGAAAGTAACGCGAAAGGTTTTCGGCTTTTAGGGAAAAAGGTTTCTGGCAATAAGGCGAAGTGAATTCGGCATTAGCCTGGCCACCTCTCATTTGGCACTTATTTATAGCCCCTATAGCCGAATTTCTCAAGCCCAAGTTCCCAATTCAGCTCCACCTCATCCTTACTCCTCATCTTATCATTTTTCTCCCTGATAACCCCTTGATCCTTTCCTAAAATTTCTCCTCTTATCACTCCCTACAAAGTTCAATCCAACACCACCTCTGTCCACCCTTTAAGCAAAAATAAATCCCTTATTTGAGAAAAGTGGGATTCGAACCCTAGACCTCTGACACTAGCCACACACCACTTATCCCCTGGGCCAGCAGGCTCCTTTTTGTCCAATTTTCCCTTCATTTATTCAAAAGCCCACCTACTTGCCATCAGGGTTCTTTTAATAATTTTAATAATTAAACAATAATTTCTCTTACCCCTAGGTTCAAACTCAAACCTTGACCAAGACCTACCATCACATAATTAGCACTTACCCGAAAATGCTAAGCACAAAAAAAGAAGAAAAATTCGAGATTTAGGGATTTTTAGGTTTCGAGATTTCTGAGGCGTTACAGGTGCACCGGTATTATTTGTGAAGAAGAAAGATAGAAAGATGGTTCTATGAGACTATGTATAGATTACCGATAGCTAAATAAAGTAACCATAAAGCATAAATATCCATTACCGAGAATAGATGATTTGTGTAACCAATTAAAAGGAGCAATAATGTTTTCTAAGATTGATTTGAGATCCGATTATTACCAGTTGAGAGTTAAGGAGTCAAACAACGCCCCAAAATTTAAATTTTTATTTTTGCGTATGTATGGCAAAATCTATTTCTGCTTCAGTGGTTAAGTGTTCTGGGTGTGTGTGGGAGGTCCCAAGTTCAAGCCATGACTTGGGAAAATTTTGGTACTTTTATGAATAAAGCCTTATCTTTGGTCAATAGGCTTTAATTTAATTGTTGATAAGCTTATAACATAATGGGTCTGCTGGTCTGGTGGTTAAGTGGAGTGTTAATATGCTGAAGGTCTTGTGTTCGAATCCCTGCGTGTGTATGAGCGTATATTTTCACTCTAAGAACTGAAGGAGTTTCGGTTTGTCTGAAATTCTATAGTGGTTGTGAGTAGTGGCGATGTGGGGAGAAAAATAAGGGATTAGGGAGTTATCGAGTTATCCTGTTGTGTTGGTTGTTGCATTCGATTCTCCCTCCTCATTCTCCCAAGTTTTCTGACGAAATTTTCCTTCTTCCTTTTCCCTTTCTCTCTGTTGCTTCTTTTCCCCACTTGTTACTTATTTTCCATTTGATTTCCCTTTTTCTTATTTTATTCCCTTATTCAATCCATTTCCGACGTACTACGGTTGTCTTCCCTTGTTTGGTGCTACATGAAGGTTTTAAACAGATTTTCCAGTGTGTGGTGACCACTGTTTATCGTATCCATCTCGGTTCTGAAGGCTCAGGGTTCGTCTTAGCTTCAATCAAAAACAGGTGTGTACTCGATTGCATAGAAAATGAGGTTTTGACAAAAGTCAAAAACCTCACCGTCGATGCTACACGGGCATGTGGTCGCCCGTGTGGTAGGCCGTATAATGGACATGGGCGTGTGTTCGACAAGGCCAAGCTATGCGCGCATGAAACGACCGTGTGATGGCTAGGCAGGCCGTGTGCGACACAGGGGCTAGATTGAATTTGGCTGTGTGGGCGATGGTGAACCTACTGTAGGGTCGGTAAGCATCATTTAGACCCCCAATTATGTGAACTAACTGATTGATTTATGTATAGTGAGTATGATGATAGTATGCATGTCTATTAGATTGGTTATATGTACTGATATCATGAGTTGGCATGCCATGATATATATGTTGCATTGCATGGGGTTGGGTTGATTTTATTTGGAAGTAGTGTACTGAAAGGCTCTTAGGCCTAATATACTGGCAGCTCAGCTGCAAACTACTGATTTGTGCTACATTCGGTACTACCTGGAGTGTAGGGATGGGTGGGTTGATTTAATCCCCATATGGAGTGTAGGGTTGGACGGAGATGGTGTATAGAAGCTAGTTGGGTAGGACTTTGTTACTAAATACTGCATGAATGCCACTGATACTGTGATGGGCTAAGCCCTTACTGCATATTTGATACTGTACTGAGATGGGCTAAGGCCCAACCTGTTACCAATACTAAAAAGGACTTAGGCCCAGGACTGTTTTAACTGTGCACTGTGATTTGCTATTTTTTTTTGTAGGATTACATACTAAGTTTACGTAAACTCACATTTTTTGTTTAAATGTGCATAGGTGATCCCCAAAGCTAGATAGATCGGTGCAGCGGAGAACTCGACGATGACCTCGGTTTTGGACTGTTATGAATTCAAATATGATTCTCGGTTTTATTTTTATTTTATTTTTATTGGTTTAACTTTTGGGTTATAAATTGGACTTTCAGACTTTTGTATGGTTTTGGGGTTTTTGTTTTCTTTACTTTATGGATTTTAAGCTGCTAGACATAGGAAACATCGGTTTTCAAAAGAAACAAATATTTCATCAAGAAATGCATGATTACTTAAACTGTTTTAAAACCTTTCGCAACGAATGACGTTTTGAAACCACCGACTAAATGAGTAGCACGATTTAGAAGCTAATAAGAGATAAAGAAAAGTATTTTAACCAGATAATAGTTTTGTCGTGATGGCGCGGTTTTTAAACACCCTATCATGTGACATCGCTAGATTCAACCATAACGTTTAGGTCGAGTTTGGGGTGTTACAAGTCAGATGTGTCGAAAACTGCATTTCGGAAAAAGTATGGTCACGATGAGTTTTTGGTTATGCCTTTTAGTTTAACAAATGCTCTCGCTGTGTTTATAGACTTAATGAATCAGATTTTTAGACCATACTTAGATAAGTTTGTAGTTGTTTTTATTGATGATATACTGATTTATTCCCGAGATGAGTCCGAACATGCCGAGCACTTGAGAACTGTTTTGCAAACTTTGAGAGACAAAAAACTTTATGCTAAGTTCAGTAAAAGTGAGTTTTGGCTTCGAGAGGTCAGATTTTTGGGGCACATTATTTTGGGTGTGGTATTCAGGTTGACCTGAGTAAGATTTTAGCAATTGTTGATTGGAAACCGCCAAGGAATTTATCTGAGGTTAAAAGATTTTTAGGCTTAGCCGATTACTATCGATGGTTTGTTAAAGGATTTTTGTTAAAGGATTTTAGTACAACCTGAGCCGGGAAAAGAATTTGTGATATATAGTGATGCATCCTTGAATGGTTTGGGTTGTGTGTTGATGCAAAAGGGCAAACTGGTAGTTTATGCCTCGAGATAATTGGAATCGCATGAGAAAAATTATTTGACACATGATTTGGAACTAGCCGCCATTGTGTTTGTGTTGAAGATTTGGAGACATCACTTGTATGGTGAGAAATGCCATGTTTACACTGATCATAAAAGTTTAAAGTACTTAATGACTCAAAAGGATTTGAATTTACGGCAAAGGAGATGGTTGGAGTTGTTAAAAGATTACGAATTAGTGATTGACTACCTTCCAGGAAAGGCGAATGTGGTCGTCGATATTGACTACCTTCCAGGAAAGGCGAATGTGGTCGTCGATGCTTTAAGTAGAAAGTCATTGTTTGATTTGAAGGCTATGAACACCCAGTTGACCTTATCTGATAATGGTTCAATTTCAGCTGAATTGAGAGCTAGACCGATGCTCCTCTAAGAGATTTACGAAGCTAAAAAATGTGACAGTGATTTGCAAACCAAAAAATTCCTATGTGAATCGGGTATGGAATCAGATTTTCGGATTGGATCCGATGAGTGTTTGATGTTCCGAGATAGGATTTGTGTTCTCAAAGATATCGAGTTAATTTAGAAGATTTTGCATGAGGCACACAGTGGTTATTTGTCAGTTTACCCCGGTAGTACGAAAATGTATAACGACTTGAAGAAATTGTATTGGTGGTCGGGTATGAAAAGAGATATTCCAAGTTTGTTTTGAGATGTCTGATTTGTCAGCAAGTAAAGGTCGAACACCAAGTTCCTTTGGGTTTACTTCAACCTATGATGGTTCCCGAGTGGAAATGGGATAGAATCACTATGGACTTTGTGATGGGTTTGCCCTTGACACCGAAAAAGAAAGATGCCATTTGGGTTGCGGTTGATAGGCTAACGAAGTCGACCCATTTTATTCCGGTACTTACCAATTACTCACTTGATAAGTTAGCTGATTTATACAGTGGTGACATTGTTAGATTACGTGGAGTGCCTATCTCGATTATATCGGATAGAGATCTGAGGTTCACTTCACGATTTTGGAAAAAGTTGCAAGAAGCTTTAGGTACAAGGTTAAACTTTAGTACTACTTTTCACCCGCAAACCGATAGTCAGTTTGAGCGAGTAATTCAGATTCTTGAGGATATGCTCCGGTGTTGTCTTCTTGAATTCGAGGGTAGTTGGAAAAAATATCTACTTTTGGTAGAATTTGCCTACAAAAACAATTTTCAGTCGAGTTTGAAAATGGCACCTTATGAAGCATTGTACGTTCGTAAGTTTCAAACACCGTTGTATTCGAATGAACTCAGAGAGAATCAGATTCACGAGGTCGATATAGTTAGAGAAACCGAAGAAAAAGTGAAGACAATTCGTGATTGTTTGAAAGTAGCTTCGGATAGACAGAAATCCTACGTGGATTTGAAACGGAAAAAGATTGATTTTGGTATTCCTGAAAGTGTCTCCGTGGAAGAAAGTTCTTAGATTTGGCTAGAAGGGCAAGTTGAGTCCGCGTTTTATTGGACCGTATGAGATTACCGAAAGAATAGGGCTAGTAGCATATCGATTGGCTTTGCCATCTTAGCTGGAAAGGATTCATGATGTGTTCCATGTGTCTATGTTGCATTGATACCTATCAAACCTTTCACATGTGATTTCATTGACAGAGGTTGAGATTAGACCGGATATGACTTACGGCGAAGAGCCGGTTAAGATTTTAGCTTAGAAAGTGAAACAATTGAGGAATAAAAGTATAGCTCTTGTGAAAGTATTATGGCAAAGACATGGGGTTGAAGAGGAATATTAGGAACTCGAGGAAACCATGAGAAAACAATACCCAAACCTTTTTACCGGTAAGATTTTCGGGAATAAAATCCCTAAGGGAGAGAGTTGTAACATCCCGATTTTGAGCCTAGTCGAAATAGTGGTTTCGAGACCACAAATTCAAAGTAGAAATATATATTTTATGAATGTGTTAAGATCTATGATATGTTTTCATGATTGTATGAAGGTTTCATTAAGAAATTTTGTTGATAGAATGTCCAACTTGATTTGTAGGACTAAATTGCAAAAGTTGCAAAATATGTGATTCTAGAAGCTTTGAGCATGAAATAGCCATGGATTATTAATTCAAGGTCCTTAAATAGCAATTTGACCAATTTCTATTTTTATGGACAAAAATGGGCATGAATAAGGAAATTTTGAAAGTTTAGTAAAAAGGGCATTTTGGTCATTTGGTTAATAAATGAATAAAAAGGGAAAATTAAGTCAAAATTTTCCCATCTTCTCCATGCCATGGCCGAATTTCCTAAGGTCACCATAGCTAGGGTTTCTTCAACTTTCAAGCTTGATAGTAAGTGCATCCTAGTCCTGTTTTTAATGTTCTTTACATTTTTGAAGTTGTTATCAACCGATCTAGCCATTTCTACCATTTATTTGAGCTAGGGTTGATGTCTAGGGTTTGACCCATGTGTGAAATGCATGTATTTTGATGTTTATGGTAGATTATGAAAGTTTGATGTGTGATAAACAACTTTTACTAAGTGATTTTTCATGAAAACACCTAAAAATGACCTATTTGTAAAAGTTTTAAAATGTGTAGTAAAAATCTGATTTGATGAAAAACGTGGGCTGATATAAGCATGTGTGTAGGTTGGCTAGGATTGGGTAACAAAGAAAATGAGTACACTTCATTTTACGAGCCTAAGGACTAATTTGTAAATATGTGAAAGTTTAGGGGAAAAATTATAATCTTGCCAAAGTATGGTTTTTTGACTGATTTGAACAATGCGATAATTAAATGAGCTAAATTTTCTATTATAGGTCATGAAAAATGGAGTCCGGACCTAGATTGGGAAAAGAACAAGGTTGTGGACTAAATCGAATTAGTTAGTCATATTTTGTACCAAGGTAAGTTCATATGTAAATAATACAATATTATGCTGTTTTTAATGCGTTAATATTGTATTAATTGTATAATTGATTCGATGAACACATTCGAAAAGTTCTGGCAAGAGAGAGAAAACTCCGTTTGAACCTTAGGAATAGAATATGATACGACTAACATATCACTAGGACCCTATGTAATGTATATGATAATGTGATCTGGGTGCTGGTCATTTACGTCCTACCAGTGGCTAGGTAGTTCGGCATGTATTGCGGATACCTAAGAGCTTGTGTAAGCAACCTATATAGCTACATCTTAACTGTCAGATTGTGTGAGCAGACTCGTGATTAGCTCGAGAGCGAGCCTTTATGTGATATGAAATTTGAGGTAGCTTTGGGTACATATGTGGCACTTGTGTGCAAAGACCTTCTGTGTATCCGTTTAATATTCCAAGTGTTCAAAAGGTATGTCAAAAATGAGAAAGAGAATGTTAAGTCACAAGTGGGTACAGGTATGTACAAAAAAACTCATAAGAATGAGCTTGTCAAATGATGAGCTTTTGGTAAGATTAAGAATGATAAAGTTATGCTTATGAAACCATGATGATAAATATGTGAATTATGTTAAGTTAAATTGTATGATATTCATGCTAAATGTTGCTTATTATTGTTTATTATTGCATGTGAACTTACTAAGCTTTATGCTTACTCCCCTTCCTTTCCATTTTCTTATAGTATCGCCAAGCTAGCTTGGGAATCGAAGCACGTCAGAGCTCGATTCACACTATCAAATTAATCCTTTGGGTATTTATGATTTCATATTTTGAGTATGGCATGTATAGAGGACTTGGTCTTTTTGTTTACGTGTCATATTAATTTGGCCAAGTGTGTTGGCTTATAATGATTTAATGATTCATTTTGCATATGGCTATGAGATATGACTTATATTGATTATTGGGTTGTAAGCCTATTTATACATGCATGCATGTGCCTATGCCTTTGAGATGTGGTTTGTGATTGTGTATATGATGGGTTATGTTATTGGTTATGAATGCTTGCTCATTTAATGGAGATGAGTTGGTACGACGACAGTTAAGGTCCCAATGTGAAAAATGGAAGCAAACTTATAATTCTTAATGCATGAGAATTGGTAAATTTGGCTTGACAAAGTATGGTGTCTTGTGCGTGTATAAGTTTATATGGTGTTGCCATGAACATGACTTGTTTGATGATGTTTAAGTAATAAATTATGCCATGTTAAGTGCCTTTGGATTTATGTATGTGCTTGAGTATATAAGGGTGGCAAATGGCTTGAAAAATAGCCTCAAAAGTGTCCACACAGGTAGACACACGGGCATGTGCCTAGGCTGTGACAACCCAAAATTGACCCTAGTTGGGAAGTGGTTTCGGGACCGCTAAACCGAGTCGTAAAAATAATTAACCGTCATAATTGATGCTCATTATATGTACATGTGCACGTGTGAAAATTTCGTGTTTGAATTTTGTTAATTGTAAGTGAATTTCATCAAATAGGACTTATGTGAGAAAATTTTAAAATGTGATAGGTCAATGCGTAAGGACCTATTAGAGCATGTGGAAAAAGGGGGGACTTGCATGTCAAATTCCCCCCTATTAGTAGTGGCCGGCCATGACATGCATGGTAGACCAAGTGTGATGGGCAAGACATGTCATAGACATGTCTTGTTGGTGCATCATGGGTGGAAAAAAATAAAATAATGAGCATGGAAATTAAATAATGAAAGGGAATATGATGAAAACAAAAAAAGTGTGTGGTTGTTTCTCCCCTCCCCCATTTTGCAGAAACTAGAAAGAAAAACAAAGAAAAAAAAGTGCTCATCCTTTGGTTCATCCTTGGCCAAAAGTTTTAAGGAGGAAGGAAGAAGAAAGGTTGAAGAGGTTCGGCCATGCATGTAGCTAGGCTAAGGTATGTTTGATGATGTTCCATGAGATGCATGCATGTTTTAGTTGTTAGCTTGAGTCTACCTAGCACATGGTCTAAATCTTGCTATGTGATGGAAATGACACTCGGCCATGGATGCATCATTTTTGGTTGATGCTTGATGTTGTGGTGATGAGGCATGAAGATGAGTTAAGATTCGGCCTAGGTGGATTTTGTGTTAATGCCATTGCATGCTAAATATGAAGCTTGTTAATGATGCATGCGATGGTGGATTGATGATTCTTGACTCTCCTTTTTTTTAGCATTTTTGAGTGAGCACATATGTGCATTGGTTGCTAGATGGGGAAGAATCGGCTAGCAAGTTGTGTGCTAAGGCCGAATATAACTTTTGTATGTTAATGAGCAATGCATGTGTTAAATTGATGGAAAGGGAGATGATGCTTTACTAGTGTATATATGTGTGTATTAGCCAAGTTTTGAACTTGGAACAAGATGATATTTATAATTAATACAAGTGACCATACTTGTAGGAAGTATTAAGCATATAATCGGCCCCAAAATAGACATGCATATTCGGCCAAGGGGAAAAAATTAGCTAATGATGAGTTTGATTCATGATTCCGCACATATGTGACTTTAATGTCTAATGTATAAATATGGGCTAAGTGCCTTGTGTTCCTCTTTTCGATGCTCAAATGATTAAATCAATTTATTTGTTTAATTAAGCTCAAGAGCAAAGGGGAAATAAATCCGATAAAGGGAAGGAAAAAGTGGTCGAATAGCTATCGGAATCGTTCGACAACACCCGAGCTAAGTTCTTGAGTAAGAGAGCTTAAATTAAGATTTGATTAGATCATGTTTTAAGCAAATCAAAATCATGCTCTTTGTGTGTGGCTATTGAGCCGAAATTGCAAGAATGATAAGTGTCTTGTGTTTGAGTTTTGCTAACGAAAATGAAATACGAATGTGCCATGATTTATGGTTAAATGTGCATGGTTATTTGAATGATGTCCGGGCTAAGTCCCGAAGGCTTTGTGCTAAGTGACCATATCCGGACTAAGATCCGAAGGCATTTGTGCGAGATACTAAATCCGGACTAAGATCCGAAGGCATTTGTGCGAGATACTAAATCCGGACTAAGATCCGAAGGCATTTGTGCGAGTTACTAAATCCGGGTTAAGTCCCGAAGGCATTTGTGTGAATTACTATAACCGGGCTATGTCCCGAAGGCATTTGAACGAGGAGCTATATCCGGTTAAATTCCGAAGGTACGTGATTTGGGAATGAATGATCTTGCTGTAAAAAAATTTCAGTTAATGCTCTAGAAACATCCCAACATTGAGGTATGTTTCGTATGTGCTTGAATTTAGTTGAGCCCTTACAAATAAGTATTCGCTCAGTTGATAAACGAGCTACCGGCCTTTGGCTAAGTTGATCTTTTGTGTATGTACATAAGGGTTGGAAATGTGAAGCAAGTATGATATCGAAAATTTGTGCATATGAAATTATCCGTTTAGCTATATGAATGCTATACTTTGTTGTGCTGGAATTCCTTGCTCAAAACTTACTAAGCATAAATTGCTTACTCCGTTTCATTGCTCCTCTGTTTTATAGATTTGGTTCTCCAGCTATCAGACTCGGGATCTTGAAGTCAAAGTCGCCCACACTATCAAAGCCCCTTTTTGGTACAATTTTGGTTGAACTTCGAAATGGCATGTATAGGACTACCCGTTTGTTGTGGGTCGTGGACCCTTTGGACTTGTATAATTTTGGATAGCCATGCGAAAATGGCTTATATGTGTTTGAGTATAATGTTATAATCATTCGGTGTGGATATGCTTGACAAGGATTAGCCATGGGAATGGTTAATCACTATCATAAATTGTGTTATTTATGCAAAAAGGGCTAGTTGAATCATGGAAACCATGAAATAGGTAAAGTCTACCTTAAAGGCAGATGCTGACAGCAGCAGTGATGTAGATTTGGAAAATCACTAAAAATAGTAGGAAGGGAATTAAATAGTGAATAAATTATTTAAACAAACCTTGATGAATCTACTTTCATAGGAAATTAACGAAACAATCATACGGACAGTATGTTAAGAGATATTCAGGTTCTCGTGAGACAGGGCCAGAACAGTTTCTGGATTCCCTGTTCCGACTTTGGAAATTCATTATAAATTAACCAGAGATAATTAGGAGTCATACCATATATGGATAGATTTCTCTCTAAGTCTAGTTTCTATAGAAACAAACGGTATCAGTATTGGAGCCCTGTACAAGGAGATATCCAAGTCGTAATGCGCAAAGGTCAGGGTAGTCGATCCCTGTAACATGGGAGACTTTGACTAATAAACTGTACTAATTGGCCTGACCAAAAATTCTAGAAAAAACATGTAGATGGGCATATGAGTCTAGTTTCGGGGAAAAATAACGAAACTGATTTTTGAGTTGTGAAACTCAAGATATGATTTTTAAAGCGACTAGTACGCAGATTGGCAGTGTCTGGGAAATATTTTTTATAAGGGGTTTAAAGTCTGTTAACACCTCGTGTTCGACTCCGGTGTCGGTCTCGGGTTCGGGGTGTTACATTTGATTGGTATCAGAGCTACGGTTTAGTCGATTCTAGGACTATCGTAATGCGTTGGGTCTAGCTATACATGCCATTTTATGTGATTACTTGATAGTGTGGTGATTTTTGACAATTGTAAATGTGTTTATTTATAGTAATGGATCCCGATCCCGACCGAGAGGTAGCTGATGATCTTGAGAGTGTAGCGCCTGCTCCCGCACAAGGGACAGCGCCAGCGGACTCTCAACCTAATGCTAGTAACCCGAATGAGGAAGCTAGACAAGCTTTCTATAGCGTGATGAATGATTGGTTCAACCAATACATTCGAACTAATACAGCTGTTCCACAACCTCCCTTCCCGACTAATACAACCCCCGCACCTACAATACCTCCGGTAACTGACCAAATAAGGTCAAATAAGCCCCCAGTTGACAGAATCTGAAAACATGGGGCTACTGAATTTAAGGCTACGGATAGCGACGATGCCGAGCAAGCTGAATTTTAGTTGGAAAACACTATCCGGGTACTCGATGAGCTATCTTGTACACCCGATGAATGCCTAAAGTGTACTATCTCCTTGCTACGCGATTCTGCCTACTAAAGTGTACTGATTGTGCCCCGAGAGCAAGTAACTTGGGAGTTTTTCCAAACTGAGTTTCGAAAAAAGTATATCAGTCAGAGATTTGTTGATAAAAAACGGAAGGAATTTCTTGAGCTTAAGCAAGGTTCTATGTCAGTTACTGATTACGAGCGAAAATTTGTTAGACTTAGTAGATACGCTCGGGAATGTGTTTCGTCCGAGGTTATTATGTGTAAACGCTTCGAGGATGGGCTGAATGAAGATATAAAAATTTTCGTTGGCGTTCTTGAAATACGAGAGTTCGTAGTACTTGTCGAGCGAGCTTGTAAAGCCGAAGAGCTTAGAAAAGAAAAACAAAAAGTTGATGAGGGAACTGGAGAGTTTCGTAAAAGATCCTCGGGAAAGTCTCTTCAACAGGCATCGAAGAAATTTTGAGATGATGCGGGCCAGTTTAGAGGCACTTCGGGCCTTTTTAGATGAGACCGTGATCGACCCCCAGTGGGTACACGAGGCACTTCGGTCGCCAGTGTTGGGAATGAACGTCAAGACAGAACGAAATGTCTATATTGCGGTAAATGGCATTCGGGGAGTTGTAGATTCCCTGACCGCTCCTGTTACAAGTGCGGATCAGTTGACCACTTCATTAAAGATTGCCCGAGGTTGTTTGAACAGAATGAAAATCAGAGTGGGAAACCGGGTGCTACCACTGCTCGAGGTAGACCATCTGGAAATACGGGCAATGCTAGTGGTGGTCAGAGAGGATCTAGAGATGCTACGACCAGATCCGAGACTCGTGCGCCTGCTAGAGCTTATGCTATACGTGCCCGCGAGGATGCTTCTTCGCCTGATGTTATTACCGGTCGTTACGTGCTTGTCGACAAAGTGTGTAAGAAATGTCCCCTAGAAATTCGAGGTTCCTGTTTTCCGGCGGACTTGATGCTTTTGCCATTTGATGAATTTGATGTTATTCTTGGTTTGGATTGGCTGACCGCGCATGATGCAGTTGTGAACTGCAAAAGCAAGACTATTGATTTGAGGTGCGCAAATAACGAAGTAATCCGAGTTGAGTCTACGGACTTGGATGGGTTGCCAGCTGTAATATCCTCAATGTTGGCCCAGAAATATGTAAGAAAAGGGTGTGAAGCATACCTTGCGTATGTACTTGATGACAAAGAATTAGAAAAGAAACCCGAATCTGTGCCGGTGGTTTGTGAATACCCAGATGTTTTTCCTGAAGAATTACCGGGTTTACCACCTTTTCGGGAGATAGAGTTTGGTATTGAGCTTGTACCTGGGACTACGCCGATTTCGATGGCTCCGTATCGTATGGCACCAACCGAGTTAAAAGAGTTGAAAGCTCAGTTGCAAGAATTGACGGATAGAGGTTTTGCTCGACCAAGTTTCTCACCTTGGGGTGCACCAGTATTGTTCGTGAAAAAGAAGGACGGAACCATGAGGTTGTGCATTGACTATCGTCAACTAAATAAAGTGACGATAAAGAACAAATATCCGTTACCGCGTATCGATGATTTGTTCGACCAACTGAAGGGAGCCTCAATGTTCTCAAAAATAGATCTGAGATCAGGCTATTATCAGTTGCGAATTCGAGAATCAGACATACCCAAAACTGCCTTCAGGACGAGATATGGTCACTACGAGTTCTTAGTGATGCCGTTTGGGCTCACTAATGCCCTGCGGTATTTATGGATTTGATGAATCGGATCTTCAGACCATATTTGGATCGGTTCATAGTTGTGCTCGTTGATGACATCTTGGTCTATTCAAGAGATGAGACCGAACATGCTGAGCACCTGAGACTGGTGTTGCAAATTTTGCGGGATAAGCAGTTATATGCTAAGTTCAGTAAGTGTGAGTTCTGGTTAAGAGAGGTTAGCTTCTTGGGTCATGTGGTATCCGCATCGGGTATTCAAGTTAACCCGAGCAAAATTTCAGCCATACTTAATTGGAAGCCTCCAAGAAATATTACCGAAGTTCGGAGCTTCCTGGGGCTCGCCGGTTATTACCGACGATTTGTCAAAGGTTTCTCGATGATAGCCACACCAATGACGAAGCTACTTCAAAAGGATGTTAAGTTCGAATGGACGGAGAAATGTCAGAAAAGTTTTGATCAACTAAAAACTTATTTGACTGAAGCTCCAATTTTAGTGCAACCCGAATCAGGCAAAGAGTTTGTCATTTATAGTGACGCATCCCTACTTGGGTTGGGTTGCGTATTGATGCAAGAAGGTCGAGTGGTGGCCTATGCGTCGAGACAATTAAAGCCACATGAGAAAAATTATCCGACCCATGATCTTGAACTAGCTGCCATCGTATTTGCTTTAAAAATATGGTGACATTACTTATTTGGTGAGAAGTGCCATGTATTTTCGGATCACAAAAGTCTCAAAATTTTGATGACTCAAAGAGACTTAAATCTGCGACAAAGACGTTGGCTTGAGTTGTTGAAAGATTTCGAGCTTGTCATTGATTACCACCCGGGAAAGGCTAATATGGTTACGGACGCCTTAAGCCGGAAATCATTGTTTGCTTTACGAGCGATGAATGTGCACTTGTCTGTTCTACCCGACAATGTGTTAGTAGCTGAATTAAAAGCCAAACCATTATTGATTCATCAAATTCGTGAAGCCCAGAAAGTTGATGATGAATTGGTTGCAAAACGGGCTGAGTGTGCTCCGAACAAGGAATCGGAGTTTCAAATTAATGACGATGATTGTTTGAGGTTCAGAAGTCGTTTGTGTGTTCCAAGGAATTCGGAACTCATTTCGATGATTCTGAACGAAGCCCATTGTAGCCGAATGTCAATTCACCCGGGGAGTACGAAAATGTACAACGATTTGAAACGTTGGTTTTGGTGGCATGGTATGAAACGAGACATCTCCGACTTTGTTTCGAGATGTTTAATATGTCAACAAGTGAAAGCGGAACATCAAGTGCCTTCAGGATTACTTCAGCCGATCATGATACCCGAGTGGAAATGGGATCGAGTCACAATGGACTTTGTGTCCGGACTGCCATTGTCAACAAGTAAGAAGGATGCGATTTGGGTTGTTGTTGATAGACTGACTAAGTCGGCTCACTTTATCCCCGTGCGTACGGATTTTTCATTGGATAAACTAGCCGAATTGCATGTTTCTCAGATTGTGAGATTACACGGGGTACCTATTTCTATCGTGTCGGATAGAGATCCGAGATTCACCTCGCGATTTTGGAGGAAATTGCAAGAAGCTCTGGGTACCAAGCTACATTTTAGCACTGCTTTTCATCCCCAAACCGATGGTCAATCTGAGCGGATAATTCAGATACTTGAGGATATGTTGAGATGTTGCATCCTCGAGTTCAGTAGTTCATGAGAACGGTATTTACCTTTGATTGAATTTGCTTACAACAATAGTTTTCAATCAAGTATTAAGATGGCACCTTACGAGGCTTTGTACGGTTGTAAATGCCGTACACCATTGTTTTGGACCGAGCTCGGTGAAAGTAAAATTTTCGGAGTTGATTTGATTAAAGATGCCGAACAGAAAGTAAAGGTAATCTGTGAAAGTCTGAAGGTAGCCACAGATCGTCAGAAATCGTATGCGGATTTGAAACGAAAGGACATTGAATATCAGGTGGGAGATAAAGTGTTCCTTAAAGTTTCGCCTTGGAAAAAGGTACTCAGGTTTGGCCGTAAGGGCAAGTTGAGCCCGAGATTCATTGGGCCGTACGAAATCTCCGAACGAGTTGGTCCGGTTGCGTATAGATTGATTTTGCCCCCTGAGCTTGAAAAGATTCACGACGTCTTTCATGTTTCGATGCTTCAACGATATCGATCTGATCCATCGCACATAATTAGCCCATCAGAGGTTGAAATTCAAGCCGATATGAGTTATGAAGAAGAACCGATGCGTATCCTAGCTCGTGAAGTAAAGGAGTTGCGAAACAAAAGGGTTCCGTTAGTGAAGGTGTTATGGCTCAAACACGGGATCGAGGAAGCTACTTGGGAAACCGAGAGCTCGATGAAAGAACGATACCCAAACCTATTTACCGGTAAGATTTTCGGGGACGAAAATTTCTTAAGTGGGGGAGAGTTGTGACAGCCCAAAATTGACCCTAGTCGGGAAGTGGTTTCGGGACCGCTAAACCGAGTCGTAAAATAAGTAACCGTCATAATTGATGCTCATTATATGTACATGTGCACGTGTGAAAATTTCGTGTTTGAATTTTGTTAATTGTAAGTGAATTTCATCAAATAGGACTTATGTGAGAAAATTTTAAAATGTGATAGGTCAATGCGTAAGGACCTATTAGAGCATGTGGAAAAAGGGGGGACTTGCATGTCAAATTCCCCCCTATTAGTAGTGGCCGGCCATGACAAGCATGGTAAACCAAGTGTGATGGGCAAGACATGTCATAGACATGTCTTGTTGGTGCATCATGGGTGGAAAAAAATAAAATAATGAGCATGGAAATTAAATAATGAAAGGGAATATGATGAAAACAAAAAAAGTGTGTGGTTGTTTCTCCCCTCCCCCATTTTGCAGAAACTAGAAAGAAAAACAAAGAAAAAAAAGTGCTCATCCTTTGGTTCATCCTTGGCCAAAAGTTTTAAGGAGGAAGGAAGAAGAAAGGTTGAAGAGGTTCGGCCATGCATGTAGCTAGGCTAAGGTATGTTTGATGATGTTCCATGAGATGCATGCATGTTTTAGTTGTTAGCTTGAGTCTACCTAGCCCATGGTCTAAATCTTGCTATGTGATGGAAATGACACTCGGCCATGGATGCATCATTTTTGGTTGATGTTTGATGTTGTGGTGATGAGGCATGAAGATGAGTTAAGATTCGGCCTAGGTGGATTTTGTGTTAATGCCATTGCATGCTAAATATGAAGCTTGTTAATGATGCATGTGATGGTGGATTGATGATTCTTGGCTCTCCTTTTTTTTAGCATTTTTGAGTGAGCACATATGTGCATTGGTTGCTAGATGGGGAAGAATCGGCTAGCAAGTTGTGTGCTAAGGCCGAATATAACTTTTGTATGTTAATGAGCAATGCATGTGTTAAATTGATGGAAAGGGAGAGGATGCTTTACTAGTGTATATATGTGTGTATTAGCCAAGTTTTGAACTTGGAACAAGATGATATTTATAATTAATACAAGTGACCATACTTGTAGGAAGTATTAAGCATATAATCGGCCCCAAAATAGACATGCATATTCGGCCAAGGGGAAAAAAATTAGCTAATGATGAGTTTGATTCATGATTCCGTACATATGTGACTTTAATGTCTAATGTATAAATATGGGCTAAGTGCCTTGTGTTCCTCTTTTCGATGCTCAAATGATTAAATCAATTTATTTGTTTAATTAAGCTCAAGAGCAAAGGGGAAATAAATTCGATAAAGGGAAGGAAAAAGTGGTCGAATAGCTATCGGAATCGTTCGACAACACCCGAGGTAAGTTCTTGAGTAAGAGAGCTTAAATTAAGATTTGATTAGATCATCTTTTAAGCAAATCAAAATCATGCTCTTTGTGTGTGGCTATTGAGCCGAAATTGCAAGAATGATAAGTGTCTTGTGTTTGAGTTTTGCTAACGAAAATGAAATACGAATGTGCCATGATTTATGGTTAAATGTGCATGGTTATTTGAATGATGTCCGGGCTAAGTCCCGAAGGCTTTGTGCTAAGTGACCATATCCGGACTAAGATCCGAAGGCATTTGTACGAGATACTAAATCCGGACTAAGATCCGAAGGCATTTGTGCGAGATACTAAATCCGGACTAAGATCCGAAGGCATTTGTGCGAGTTACTAAATCCGGGTTAAGTCCCGAAGGCATTTGTGTGAATTACTATAACCGGGCTATGTCCCGAAGGCATTTGAACGAGGAGCTATATCCGGTTAAATTCCGAAGGTACGTGATTTGGGAATGAATGATCTTGCTGTAAAAAAATTTCAGTTAATGCTCTAGAAACATCCCAACATTGAGGTATGTTTCGTATGTGCTTGAATTTAGTTGAGCCCTTACAAATAAGTATTCGCTCAGTTGATAAACGAGCTACCGGCCTTTGGCTAAGTTGATCTTTTGTGTATGTACATAAGGGTTGGAAATGTGAAGCAAGTATGATATCGAAAATTTGTGCATATGAAATTATCCGTTTAGCTATATGAATGCTATACTTTGTTGTGCTGGAATTCCTTGCTCAAAACTTACTAAGCATAAATTGCTTACTCCGTTTCATTGCTCCTCTGTTTTATAGATTTGGTTCTCCAGCTATCAGACTCGGGATCTTGAAGTCAAAGTCGCCCACACTATCAAATCCCCTTTTTGGTACAATTTTGGTTGAACTTCGAAATGGCATGTATAGGACTACCCGTTTGTTGTGGGTCGTGGACCCTTTGGACTTGTATAATTTTGGATAGCCATGCGAAAATGGCTTATATGTGTTTGAGTATAATGTTATAATCATTCGGTGTGGATATGCTTGACAAGGATTAGCCATGGGAATGGTTAATCACTATCATAAATTGTGCTATTTATGCAAAAAGGGCTAGTTGAATCATGGAAACCATGAAATAGGTAAAGTCTACCTTAAAGGCAGATGCTGACAGCAGCAGTGATGTAGATTTGGAAAATCACTAAAAATAGTAGGAAGGGAATTAAATAGTGAATAAATTATTTAAACAAACCTTGATGAATCTACTTTCATAGGAAATTAACGAAACAATCATACGGACAGTATGTTAAGAGATATTCAGGTTCTCGTGAGACAGAGCCAGAACGGTTTCTGGATTTCCTATTCCGACTTTGGAAATTCATTATAAATTAACCAGAGATAATTTGGAGCCATACCATATATGGATAGATTCCTCTCTGAGTCTAGTTTCTATAGAAACAAACGGTATCAGTATTGGAGCCCTGTACAAGGAGATATCCAAGTCGTAATGCGAAAAGGTTAGGGTAGTCGATCCCTGTAACATGGGAGACTTTGACTAATAAACTGTACTAATTGGCCTGACCAAAAATTCTAGAAAAAAATATGTAGATGGGCATATGAGTCTAGTTTCGGGGAAAAATAACGAAACTGATTTTTGAGTTGTGAAACTCAAGATATGATTTTTAAAGCGACTAGTACGCAGATTGGCAGTGTCTGGGAAATATTTTTTATAAGGGGTTTAAAGTCTGTTAACACCTCGTGTTCGACTCCGGTGTCGGTCTCGGGTTCGGGGTGTTACATAGGCCGTGTGTGACACATGGTCTACCCTAGGGGCGTGTGATCCGACCGTGTGTCCCCTGCACCTTAGTTTTGAGAAACAGAATGCTCAGTAGCAAGTTTACGGGCACGAGATACGGCTGTGTGTCTCGGCTATGTAAGAGACACGGCCTTATGACATGGGCATGTGCCATGCCCGTGTGAAATTTGCACCTTAATTGCGAAAATTAAATTTGCCACACGGCCTAGCACATGGACGTGTGACTTGGCCGTGTGTCCCTATTTTGTTCATGACGTCATAAACAGAGAGTTAAACGGACAGAGGACACAGGCGTGTCCCAAGCCATACGGCCTTGTGTGACCACACGGCTTACCCACACGGGCGTGTAACCCTCCAAAGCATGAAAATTTTCTAGGTGTTGTAAAAATTTCAAAAGTTCTCGGTTTAGTCCCGAACCATTCCCAATGTATGTTTTCAGCCTCATAGGCCCGTATAAGGGACGATATGCATATGTATGAATGGTTTTAAATTGAGCAAATTTTCATGTCTCGGTTTTGTACGATTGCTTGCGTTTAAGTCTGGTAATGCATCGTACCCTGTTCCGGCGTCGAACACAGGTAAGGGGTGTTACACATGGCCGTGTCCCAGCCTGTGTCCAACCCCATGTAACACGGCCAACACAAATGCCCGTGTGCCCTAAAAATGGCCATACATGCCCATGTGCTAGGTCGTGTGCTAGGCTGTGCCGAACCTGTAGGGTATACTGATTTATGTCACACTACCAAGTCACACGCCAGTGTGTGAGGCCGTGTAGAGCATACTGACTTGATTTCAAATTCAACACCAGGGGAAACACAACCATGTAATATGACTTTGTGTCACACACAACTGAGACACAAGCTCGTATCTCTGCCCGTGTGGACAAAAATAGGCTTTTTACCAAGCCATTTTGCCACCCCAAACTTGCATGTACCTACACAACCCAAATTTCAATATCAACAAGACTAAAATGTTCCACTTCAATATCAACAACCAACATACTTAATATACCATAATTTGCCTACTCAAATCATGCTAATTCATATTTCCAAAGCATTAATGTGTACCACTTCAACTAAGTATTTCTTAGTCTAAAACCACAAGCACAACTAAGCATAACCATTCTCAATTCATCAACCATTTGCTACTTTAAATGTTGCATTCAACAAGCCATTCTCAAGCAAACATGAACCACATCACTAGAAGGCATTAACACATATATATACATCACATAATTGCCAAAGTAAGCCAACTTACATGGCTAACACAAAACCAAACACTTATTATTTACAAGCCAACACAAATGGTCAAAATCATGCTACATATACCAAAATGACTCAAAGTCCCTATAAATGCCATATACATAAAATGCCAAAGTTCATAGGTACCGAGTGATAGTTGGATAGTGTGAAGTGATCTCCGACGAGCCCCGAATCTGAGCTAGCTTGATAACACTATAAAACACGGGAAAGATAAACAAGTAAGCTATAAAGCTTAGTAAGCTTGTATGAAAAAAATTCGATATAATCATAAACACATAATTCAACAATTGATCATAAGTATAAGAATTCACATCAACTAACAAACCTCTGAATTACTCATTCACAAATATATACTTTTTTTACCATTTCTTTGATTCAAAGCTAATATGGTTTATGCACCTACCCGTACCATCTCGTACTAATCTCATACATATTCTCGTCTTTCATTTACCTGTTGAACCATTCGGAATAGAAGTCAGATACTCAAGGTTTTCATAGAATATACCTATACCATGGCCAATAGCTAAATCAAGGTAACTTATCTCCGAAGTACAGATATCATGGCTCGAAGCCAAATCAGCCGATATGCATGGCCCGAAGCCAAATTGGTATCTCTCATACCCAAAGTGCTATTATCATGGCTCGAAGCCAACTCATGTATTCCCTAATGACATGTCACTAGTATCCTAAACTATTCCTAAGGTTCAACTGGGATTTTGAATGCCGACTTACCATTGAGTCATTTTTGAACTTATCCAAAGTCTCGTATTCTCAATTCATACAATTTCAAAGTGTTTAAAATACATGCAAATGAAATTTATCACATACGAACTTACCTTGAATGTGGAAACGACAAAATAAGTCGTTTAGTCAATAACTTTAGTTTTTCCTTGATCTAGATCCGAATTCCGCTTTCCTTGATCTAAATATATTCAAAATTAACTTATTTAATCATCTATTTATTCAATTCAATCCAAAACACACATTTAAGCACATTTACACATTTGCCCCTAATGTTTCACAACTTTTACAATTTAGTTCGTATTTCATAAAAACACAAATTAACATAATTTAATCACAACCCATGCTAGCCGAACCCTAGCAGCCCATATTTTCTATTTATTTCACATTTTAACCACAAAGTTTCAACATTTCTAAATTTAATCCCTATTTTGCATTTTTACTCAAAATCACTTTACCAAAATTGCATAACTATCATCAAATATTCACAATTCACCATAAATCATCAAAGAACACATAAATTCATCAATGACATCATTCAAAATCTTTAACAGTTTTGCAAAATAATCCTTGGGCTAGCTAGTACTAGTTGCAACGATCACAAAAACGTAGAAATCATTAAAAACCGAGGAAAAACCCTTACCAATTTAACTATGCAATTATTGAAACCCTAGCAAGCTCTCATAAACACATTTTTCTTCCATTTTCAATGGAGAAAGGAATTAAAAAATGATGACTTATTTTGATTTTGTTTAATATAACATTATTTCATAAATTACTAAATTAACCTTAGTTTAAAATATCAAAATTCACTTAATAAATGTCCATAATTGTCCACCCACCATTATAAAGGTCTAATTACAACATAAGGACGTTCACATTTAATATTCATATTCATTTAGTGCATTTAACAAATAGAATTCAACTTTTACACTTTACGTTATTTAGTCCTTGTTATTGAATTAAGCATTCAAATGATAAAATTAATTCATGAAACTTTCACACATACATGCTATCATGCTGTAAATAATTAATATAATATAAAATAAATATTTTGATTTCAGATTTGTGTTCTTGAAACCATTGTTCCGATTTGACTAAAACCGGGTTGTTACAACTCTCCCCTCTTAGGGATTTTCGTCCCCGAAAATCTTACCATTAAATAGGTTAGGGTACTGCTTTCTCATAGCTTCCTCGGGCTCTCACGTGGCTTCTTTGACACCATGTCGTTGCCACAAAACCTTCACCAAAGCTATTCGTTTATTTCTCAGCTCTTCAATCTCTCGAGCCAAAATTATGATCGGTTCTTCGTTGTATATCATATCGGGTTGAATTTCGATCTCTGACGAAGAAATCACATGAGATGGGTCAGATCTATATCAACGCAACATCGATACATGAAATACATTATGGATTTTCTCTAACTCAATCGGTAATGCTAACCTATATGCCGCTGGCCCTATTCATTCTATAATATTCTAAGGTCCGATGAAACGCGAGCTCAATTTGCCTTTGCAACCAAAATGAAGTATTTTCTTCCACAAAGATACTTTCAGAAACACTTTGTCACCAAATTGATATTCAATGTATTTTTGTTTCAAATTCGCATATGGTTTCTGACGATCTGAAGCTACTTTCAAACAGTCGCAAATTACTTTCACTTTCTTTTTGATTTATCTAACGAAATCAACCCCGTAAATCTGTTTCTCACTAAGTTCGGTCCAATACAATGGAGTTTGACATTTGCGACTATACAGAGCTTTATACGGCGCCAACTTTATGCTCGATTGAAAAATTTTATTATATGTAAATTCAACCAGCGACAAATATTTCTCCCAATTGCCTTCAAATTCTAAAACACAACATCAGAGCATATCTTCGAGAACTTGAATTACTCATTCAGACTGTTCATCAGTTTGTGGATGAAAAGTTGTACTAGAATTCAACTTTGTACCCAAAGCTTCTTGCAATTTCTTCCAAAATCGCGATGTAAACCTCGAATCTCTATCCAAAATAATCAAAACTCGTACCCCATACAATCTAACAATCTTAGTAATGTACAAATCAGCTAGTCGTTCAAGTGAATAGTCAGTACGTACAGAAATGAAATGTGTATATTTTGTCAGTTGATCAACGACAACCCAAATTGCATCTTTCTTCTTCGGAGACAGGGGTAATCCCTATACGAAATCTATAGTCACTCTATCCCATTTTCACCCCGGTATCATCACAGGCTGAAGTAAACCCGAAGGCACTTAATGCTAGGCTTTCACTTGCTGACAAATCAAACACTTCAATACAAACTCAGAAATGTTTCGTTTCATACCCGACCACCAATAAGACTTCTTCAAATCATTGTACCATTTGGTACTCCCCGGGTGAACAGATAAACTACTAATATGTGCTTCATGCAAAATTTTCTGAATCAACTCTAGATTTTTCAGTACGCAAATTTGATCTCGAAACATAAAACAATCATCAGATCCGATTTGGTATTCTGAATCACTATTCGACTCGCATTGCACTCTTTTAGCTTCTAACTCAGTATCACACTTTTGAGCTTCACATATTTTTTGAAGAAAAAAATTGGTTTAGTTTTTAACTCAGCTAAAATTGAACCATCATCAGATAATGTCAACTGTGTATTCATTGCTCTCAAAGCAAACAACAATTTTCTACTCAAAGCGTCTACGACTACATTCGCTTTCCCCAGATGATAATCGATTACTAACTCATAGTCTTTAAGTAGCTCGAGCCATCTTCATTGTCGTAAATTTAAATCTTTCTGAGTCATTAAGTACTTCAAGCTCTTATGATCAGTAAAGATGTCGTATTTTTCAACGTACAAATGATATTGCCAAATTTTTATTACGAAAACAATAGCAACCAATTCTAAATCGTGCGTCGGATAGTTCTTTCCATGCCGCTTCAATTGTCTAGAAGCATAAGCTATCACTTTTCCTTCTTGCATCAACACGCAACCCAAACCGTTCAATGACGTGTCGCTGAAAATCACAAATTCTTTACCCGACCCAGGTTGAACCAACATTGGTGCCTCGGTTAATAATGCTTTCAATATATCGAAACTTTGTTGACATTTCTCGGACCATTCAAACTTCACATCTTTCTATAGCAGTCTGGTCATCGGTGTAGCAATCATCGAGAACCCTTTTACAAAGCATCGATAGTAACTAGGTAATCCCAAAAAGCTTTTGACCTCGGATACATTTCTAGGTGGTTTCCAGTAAACAACTGCAGAAATTTTGCTTAGATCAAATCAAATGCCACCCGCTGAGACAATATGTCCCAAAAATCCAACTTTCCGGAGCCAAAAATCACATTTACTTATTTCTCAAGGATTGCAACACAATTCTCAATTGCTCGGCATGCTCAGACTCATCTCGAGATTAGATTAGAATGTCGTCAATGAACACAACAACAAATCTGTCTAAATACGGTCTAAAGATCCGATTCATCAAATCCATAAAAATAGCAGGAGCATTAGTTAGTCCAAAAGGCATAACAAGGAATTCATAATGTCCATACCTTGTTCTAAATGCAGTTTTCAGCACATATGAGTTTTTAACTCTCAATTGATAATAGCCCAATCTAAAATCAATCTTCGAAAATACTGTTGCACATTTCAACTGATCAAACAAATCGTCTATTCTAGGCAACGGATATTTGTTCTTTATCGTAACCTTGTTAAGATGACGATAGTCAATACACATTCTTATTGACCCGTCTTTCTTCTTAACAAACAACACTGGCGTACCCTAGGGAGAAAAACTCGATCGTGCAAAACCTCTATCTATTAACTCTTGCAACTGAGCTTTCAACTCTTTCAAATCTGTCAGAGCCATTCTGTAAAGAGCTATAGATATCGGTGAAGTTCTCGGTACTAACTCAATAGCAAACT
This sequence comes from Gossypium hirsutum, assembly GCF_007990345.1. Classification (NCBI taxonomy): domain Eukaryota; kingdom Viridiplantae; phylum Streptophyta; class Magnoliopsida; order Malvales; family Malvaceae; genus Gossypium; species Gossypium hirsutum. Next base: position 96,606,359 of record NC_053433.1, on the reverse strand, counting down.
CAACCTCTCTGACTGGTGGAAACCCAGACAATTCTTCTGGAAATACATCCGGATATTCACAAACTACAAGCACTAATTCAATCTTCATTTCAGATACTTTGGTATCTAAAACATATGCTAGGTGCACGTCACAACCTTTTCTCACATATATCTAAGCCGACATCGATGAAATCATTATAGGCAATACACCCGACTCATTAGATTCAATTCGAAGAATGTCATTATTCTGACATTTCAATTCTATAATCTTTTGTCTACAGTTCACAACGGCATTATTCAGAGTCAACCAATCCATTCCCAGAATCACATTGAACTCATCAAAAGGTAAAAACATCAAGTCAGCCGGAAAATAGTAACCTCGAGTCATTAAAGGGCAGTTCTTGTATACTTTGTCAACTAGAACATACTTGTCAAAGGGGTTCGATACTTTAATTAAAAATTCTGTAGACTCAACAGGTAATTTCTTACTAAACACTAAATTCTCACAAACATACGAATGTGTCGATCCAGGATCAATTAAAATAATCACATTAGTGTCATAAAGAGAAAATGTAACAGTAATAACATCAGGAGATGATGCCTCTTTACGAGCGCGAATAGTGTAAGCTCTAGCAGGTGCTCTGGCCTCGGATCTCACAGTTAAATCCCTAGTCACACCTCTGCCACTAGAAATATTCCCCGTATTTCACGGTGGTCTCCCTCTCGTAGTCGTATTGCTCGATCTTTCATTTTGAAATTTATCTTTCTCGGATAACTCTAGGCAATCTCGAATAAAGTGATCTGCTGATCCACATTTGAAACAAGCTTTACTACTCTTATTCCAGCAGTCTCCAAAATGTTTCCTCCCACACTGTTGGCACTCAGGCTTGTTATTTCTCACACTGTCAACACTCGAGATAGAAGTTGTTTGAGCTTCAGGATTCACATATTGATTTCTACGATCTTTATTCTGGTATCTCACTGATGCATTCGATCAACTAAATGAGTCTTAGGATTTCTTTGATGAAGAATGATTTGGTTTATTCATTGGTGTTTTCCTCGAATCTCTAGGTTCTGAATCAGCTTTCCTCTTTTTTCAGCTAAATTCTTTGGCTTTGCAATCCCGACCAACTAACACAACAAATTCTTTCAAATCTAAAATCCTGACCAGAAGTTTAATATATTCATTCAACCCATCAACAAACAGCTTGCACATAATCTCTTCGGTAGAAACATACTCCCTAGCATATTTACTCAACTGCACAAATTCTCTCTCGTACTCGATTTCAGTCATACGACCTTATTTCAATTCTAAAAACTCTTTGTGTTTTTATACAGAAACCATTAACTTATGTATTTCTTTCAAAACTCGGTCTGAAAGAACTCCCAGGTGACCCTTTTTCTCAGTACCACTGATACTAATGTGTTCCACCACTGGTATGCGGTGTCCCTCAGAAGTGATATAGCACATTTTAAGCACTCAGCCAGTGTGCAAGAGAGCTCATCAAACACTCGAATCATATTTTCAAGTCAAAACTTAGCTCTCTCAGGATCATCATCAACATTAACTCTGAACTCTTCAGGCCTATGTTTACGGAACTTATCAACTTGAGGCTTATTTAATCTTAAAAGCTCGACTCCTTAAGGAGCTACGGGAATCAGTTGGGGATTAGGAGGGGTGGAGTTTATTGAGCAGCCGGGTTCTTTCGGATATATTGTGTGAACCACCCGTTCATCATTTGGAAAACGGCTTCTCTAGCCTCTACTCCTTCGCTACCCGATACAGGTCTAGAACTGAAAGGCGCTGCCCCTTGAGCGAGAGCTGACGCATTACTTCCAATCTCATCATCTATAGCTCGATTGGGATCCATATACTATATGACAACACATTTTAAAATGTCAGGAATCATCACACTATCACAGTTTATATATGGCATGTATAGTTAGACTCTCGCTCACGCTACGTTAGTCCTAGAATCGACTAAATCGTAGCTCTAATACCAAAAAACATAACACCTCTTATAACACCCCTTATCCGTATCTGATGCCGGGACAGGGTACGAGGCATTACCGGACTTGAACAGAACTAAATATACAAAATCAGGCCATAAAATTTTGCCCATTCTAAAACAGATCAAATAAAGTCAGTTTGTCGATATTATGGGCTTACGAGGCCCAAAAAATACATTACTGGTGGGCCAAGACTAAACCGAGAACTTACGAAAGTTCTAAGAAAATTTCTAGGTTTAAGCCTCACACGTCTATCTGGACGCATTGCACACGCCCGTGTAGAATTATTGGATTTATTTTCCAATTCGAACCTACAGGGGTTTTCACACGACTAAGCACACGCCCGTGTCCTTGGCCCGTGTTCCTCATACGGCCTGAGACATGACCATGTGGTAGCCTGTGTGATTTTAGCGAGCATTCTGTTTATGACGTCATCATACAAATTTGAGGCACACACCCAAGCACACGCTCGTGGCTAGTGGCCGTGTTCTCCACACGGTTGAGACACACGGCCATGTCTCTGCCTGTGTGTTTACTACCATGCATGTTAACCTAAAATTCAAGGTGCAGGGGACACACAGCCGAACGACATGCCCATGGGGCTGACCGTGTGTCACACACGGCCTAGACACATGCCCGTGTGTCTATCCGTATGGACCATTTGGAGGCTACTCTCCAAGCCATTGGTCACCCTTAAACAATTAGACGCTTCCATATGTTCAATGGCATATCCCATGATATATTTGGACACTTAAACATGCAAGATTATAGCATCATTATGACCCCTTTTCATACTAGTCCCTTAGTATTCACACAACCTTATCTTTTAGTCATTCCACACAGTTTCATGGTTTACCATATTCCTTATTATCAGTCCATTATGAGTGCTAAATCATACAACCACATACTAGCAAATAAATAGTCATCCATCAAACCAACACATACACATCTTAGTATGCATGTAAAGATAAACTTAGGGATACATCTCAATCATTAATATGGACCAAATCACATGGCCACATACAAAATAATCAATGCCCAAATGAGCCATTACACTTGGCTACTTCAACATGACACATATACACAAAATAGACATGTTTCCTATACATGCCATGACCAAAATAATTAAACCCTTTTTATACCCAAAATCCTTGAAGATAGTGTGATCCGAGCTCCGACGTCTTCCGATCCTTTGAGCTAGCTTGACGTATATAAAGAAAAGGGAAAGAGAGGAGGGTAAGCTATAAAGCTTAGTAAGTACACATACAAATAATCTACATTTTGCAACTATTGATAATCTAAGCATAATTACTTATCCATTATGATACTTTTCATCATGTCATATGTATACTTACCTTCCATATTCATATGCACATGCTAATCCAAATACTTATCTTTCATAATATCATCATATACTAAGTCCTCATAGGGTTTTAGTACATACCTATGCCATCTTGCACACATATGGCTTACTTAAATTTAGTTTCAGAATTCATATTACGTTACTCGTTTAACACCTGGATATGATTCGGACACACGGAAGAAATGTACAGAAGTGCCTGAACATAACCTTGGCTACCTGACAGAAAGTGCACCGAAGTGCCTCATACCACAGAATCACATGCCACTCTCAATGGGGCTACTCAAAGAGCTAAGAGAGTATCCGAACACAACTCAAGATACCCAACACCCAGACCCTAGCATGTATCACATATTAAATGAGCTCATAACACACATGACTATCCTAGTGACATGTCACTCGTATCCTCAACTATCCCTAAGGTTCGAACGAGATTTTGGACTTCCAAACCTTTACCGAACGTACTCGCATAGTAGGTTTCATTCACATGGCCAACATCTCATATTCATATAGCATAATAACATTTTTATCATTATGGCAAAACTTCAAAACATGTTATTTTATCAAAATAGTCAAATAAGCATATTTAGCATGCAAATATCAATAAAATATTTAATAGCAACAATTAATGTATTTATTTGCATATGTACTTACCTCGGTATAAAATATTAGAAATCGAGCCTAAACCTCGTAAACCTTATTCTTTCCCCGATTAAGGCCCGTATCTCGATTCTCTTAATCTATAAGACCAAATTTAGCTCGTTGAATACATATATTACTCAAAACGATCCTAAATTCATATTTGGGTAAAATTACTATTTTACCCTTATACTTTCATATATTTGCAATTTAGTCCCTAGGCTCGGATGATACAATGTATGGGATTTTTTAGTTACCCAAGCCTAGCTGAACATTTTTCATGTTCATAACAGCCCAGAATTTCCTTCCTTTCACATTTTTCTACCCTTTTCTACGACTTTTACAAAATAGTCCTTAAAGCCCTTTTCATGAAAATCTACTTAGTAAAAGTTGTTTACCATCCTTTAAACTCTCATATCCTTCTATAAATCATCAAAACATAAGCTTCTAATGCATGGGTAAATTTCTAAACATGAACTCTAGAATGAAATATGGGTAGAAATAGAAAGAGCAAGTTACCGGGATTTCAAAAATACGAATAACATTAAAAACGAGGCTTGGGAGCACTTACTATAGAGCTTGGAAAGCTTGAAAACCCTATCTATGGAGAACCATAAAATTTTGGTAGCAACATGGAGAGAATGAGCTGATTTTTGACTTATTTTCCCTTTTTATTTCATTAATATACCAAATGACCGAAATGCCTCTAATGCCTTTCCTTCAATTTTTTCCATACAAGCCCATTTTTGTCCAAAAACGTAGAAATTAGGCAAATTTCTCTTTAAGACCTCCTAATTAATAATCCAAAGCAATTTCATACAAATTGCTTCTAAAACACAAATTTTGTAACTTATTCAATTTGGTCCCTAATTTCCAATTGGACACCTTATACTTAAAGTTTCTTCATGAAACTTTAACAAATGCATATATTCATATTCTAAACCTCATAAAAATCATAAAAACAATATTTTAACTTTGAATTTGTTGTCCTGAAACCACTATTTCGACTAAGCTCTATTTGGGGATGTTACACCTCTCACCCATATTCAACGTCAGAATAGGGTTATGGAGCATTACCAGATATACAACACATTTAAACATTCAATTACATATAATTTCACATTTTATGCAAACATTAATCAAATTCAAGCATAATGTCCCTATAATGAGCCTACAAGGTCCTAAACATACTTTGGGAGTGGTTCGGGACTAAAATGATAGCTCGAGAAATTTTTACGAAACTTAGAAAATTTTCCTCAAAATAGAGGACACACGCCTGTATGGCTCAGCCGTGGTCTCACATAGCCACCAGACACGCCCATGTCACAAGCCGTGTGGGCATTCGAAATGGGAGCACATGGCAGTGTCCTAGCCCGTGTAACTCTTTGACTTGGGCCACACAGCCTCATACACGGGCGTGTGACTAGTCCGTGTGCCCTAAAAATGGTCATACATGCTCGTGTGCTAGGTCATGCCAAACCTGTAGGGTATACTGACTTATGTCACACGGCCAAGTCACACGCCCGCATGTGAGGCCGTGTGGAGCATACTGACTTGATTTCAAATTCAACACCAGGGGACAAACGGCCGTGTAACATGACCATGTGTCACACATAGCTGAGATACACGCCCGTCTCTCTGCCCGTGTGGACAAAAATAGGCTTTTTACCAAGCCATTTTGCCACCCCAAACTTGCATTTACCTACACAACCCAAATGGTACAATTTCATAGCATATATAGGCATCCAAAACAACCACAACCAAGATTAAAATGTTCCATTTCAATATCAACAACTAACATACTTAATATACCATAATTTTTCTACTCAAATCATGCTAATTCATATTTCCAAAGCATTAATATGTACCACTTCAACTAAGTATTTCTTAGTCTAAAACCACAAGCACAACCAAGCACAACCGTTCTCAATTCATCAACCATTAGCTACTTTAAATGTTGCATTCAACAAGCCATTCTCAAGCAAACATGAACCACATCACTAGAAGGCATTAATACATATATATACATCACATAATTGCCAAAGTAAGCCAACTTACATGGCTAACACAAAACCAAACACTTATTATTTACAAGCCAACACAAATGGTCAAAATCATGCTACATATACCAAAATGACTCAAAGTCCCTATACATGTCATATACTTAAAACACCAAAGTTCATAGGTATCGAGTGATAGGTTGATAGTGTGAAGCGATCTCCGACGATCCCTGAATTCGAGCTAGCTTGATAACACTATAAAACACTAGAAAGATAAACAAAGTAAGGTATAAAGCTTATTAAGCTCATATGACAAAAATTTGATATAATCATAAACACATAATTCAACAATTAATCATAAGTATAAGAATTCACATCAACTAACAAACCTCTAAATTACTCATTCACAAATCTATATACTTTTTTCACCATTTCTTCGATTCAAAGCTAATATGGTTTATGGACATACCTATACCATCTCATACTAATCTCATACACATTCTCGTCTTTTATTTTCCCATTGAACCATTCGGAATAGAAGTCGGATACCCAAGGTTTTCACACGATAAGTACCTATACCATGGCTCGAAGCCAAATCAAGGTAACTTATCTCCGAAGTACTAATATCATAGCCCGAAGCCAAATCAGCCGATATACATGGCCCGAAGCCAAATCGATATCTCTCACACCCGAAGTGCTATTATCATGGCCCGAAGCCAACACATGTATCCCCTAATGACATGTCACTAGTATCCTAAACTATTCCTAAGGTTCAACCGGGATTTTGAATGCCGAATTACCATTGAATCATTTTCAAACTCATCCGAAGTCTCGTATTCTCAATTCATACAATTTCAAAGTGTTTAAAATACATGTAAAATGAAATTTATCACATACGAACTTGCCTCGAATGTGGAAACAACGAAATAAATCGTTTAGTCGATAACTTTAATTTTTCCCCAATCTAGATCCGAATTCCGCTTTTCTTGATCTAAATATATTCAAAATTAACTTATTTATGCATCTATTTATTCAATTCAATCCAAAACACACATTTAAGCACATTTACACATTTGCCCCTAATGTTTCACCACTTTTAGTCCTTATTTCATAAAAACACAAATTAACACAATTTAATCAAAACCCATGCTAGGTGAATTACTATTATGCCCCTAGCAGCCCATATTTTTTATTTATTTCACATTTTAACCACAAAGTTTTAACATTTCTAAATTTAATCTCTATTTTGCATTTTTACTCAAAATCACTTTACCAAAATTGCATAACTATCATCAAATATTCACAATTCACCATAAACCATCAAAGAAAACATATATTCATTAATGACAGCATTCAAAATCTTTAACAGTTTTGCAAAATAATCCCTGGGCTAGCTAGTACTAGTTGCAACGATCACAAAAACGTAAAAATCATTAAAAACTGAGTAAAAAAAACACTTACCAATTTAACTATGCAATTGTTGAAACCCTAGCAAGCTCTCATGAACACATTTTTCTTCTATTTTTAGTGGGTATGACTTATTTTGATTTTGTTTAATATAACATTATTTCATAAATTACAAAATTAACCTTAGCTTAAAACATCAAAATTCGCTTAATAAATGCCCATAATTGTCCACCCACCATTATAAAGGTCTAATTAAAACATAAGCACCTTCACATTTAATATTCATAGTCATTTAGTGCATTTAACAAATAGAATTCAACTTTTACGCTTTACGGGATTTAGTCCTTGTTATTGAATTAAGCATTCAGATGATAAAATTAATTCACGAAACTTTCACATATACATGCTATCATGCTGTAAATACTTAAAATAATATAAAATAAATATTTTGACTTCAAATTTGTGGTCTCAAAACCTCTGTTCCAATTTGACTAAAAACGGGCTGTTACAATGGGGCATTGCCCGCATGGTCTTACACATATTGATTCACGTACAAGGTCAGGTCGTGATCTATCAGTCTGATTTGTAATAAAACTGCCCTGTCGAAGGTGTCACAAATAAAGGTTCTTTCTATCTTTTCATATGACGCAAATTTGTCAGTACTAGAATCGTATAATAGAAAGGTATTAGACAATGACCATTCTCGTGCCTACAATACAACTTATCACACCTACCCAAATTCTATGAGCCAACTCATCACGGTAGAGACACTTATGTATGTCTCATTCATCACAATATTAGCCCTCTTATTAAAGGTGTAACACATCGTCCCCTTAATTAAAACTTGATGCAAACATACGAGAGGAGAACAGATGAAAGGGGAGTAATTGTACTATCATCTTCGCTTTATTTTTAAAGATTTCTACTTATACATTGGTTGATTTATGGTTGACTTAAATTATCCTTGATTTATGACATCAAGGCTATATTTTTGGAAGGATAAATCTTTGATAAAAAGAGATATTTATTATTTTGAATAGAGTAACATTATTTAATTAGATCACTATCATTTATTTAGCTGGATTTATTTTAAGACAACGATGAGACTAATGAAAACGTTGAATGTTCGAAGGACCAAACTGAAGCAAATAGGGATGTTCGAAACCTTGTTATAATAGACACTGGAACAAAATAAAAGTGACAAAGAGAGAAGATGGTAGCAACAAATGTTTATGCTAAATTGGTTGTTTGTTTCTACTTTTTATTAGAAAAAATCTTGTTTGAAAATGATTTTCTTACACAACATAAAATAAAAATTTTGAAAATCGACCAATTTTTTTATATTTATAGTAATAAAAACTAAACCGAAATCGTACCTGTGTTTTTGAATAGAAGGATTATTGTCATTCTCGAATTTCAACCAAAAAATCTTCTCGACTATTCTCATACCACGAACTACTTCAAGTGTGGGCTCGAACTAGTTGAATCAAAACACATAACTAGAAATTCTTTTCTTTTATGTGGAAAGAAAATCTCTTCTCTAATAAAAACTGATAAAATTGTTATTTCAAAAAAATATATTTAATATTTGAGAATAAAAGTCTCTATTTTTGGCAGAGTAGCAATATCTTCAAGTTGTGTAAATAGCTCTATCGGTGTCATCTAGTTATAGGGAGAAAATGTAAAACCTGTAATACCCCATACCCGTACCTGAGACCGGGATAGGATACGAGGCATTACCGAAATTTTCAGAATAATTTCAATTAATTTATATTATTTAGTATTCATTTTCATGTTTCATGTAACATCCTTTTCTTATATTCAATTCAAAATATCATATAAAATACGATACAATACTTAAATTATCATATTTACTTGCTCATTCAAGGTATCCGAACCTACCTGACTAAATTGCAAAAATACCAAGATTTAGAGGCATATTAGTAATTTACCATTTTTTCAAATTTCACCCAATCTTAAATTGATAATTTCATTTAATTTATTAATTTAGATAATAAAACAATTTATTCCCTTCAAATTAGTCATTTTTGACATTTTTACAAAATTGCCCCCTAAAGTTTCACTTTTATTCAATTTAGTCCATGAGCTTAAAACATGCAAATTAGCCATGCTAACTAAATATTCATATATATTTTTTCCTCCTCCTCCTCTCCATTCCACATCCTTAATGTATATAACATTCTTGTAAGTACGATTTCACAATTTACTTATTAATGCTCACATCAATCCGTTCACACGAGTCATAGTCACTCAATTATTTATAATTCGAGCTACAGAGCTCAAAATTAAGATCCGTAAATTTTCCCTAAAACTAGACTCACATATAATTCCACCATAAAATTTTAAGAATTTTTGGTTTAGCCAATTAGTACAGTTTATTCATTTAAGTTTCCCCTGTTTCACTATCCAACAGTTATGAACTCTCTTCACTAAAAATTAATTATATCACAGTACAAAACTCAGATAATGTTCCCATTGATTTCTATTGAAAATAGACTCATTAAGGATTCTAAGCATATAAATTTGAGACTCTAATTAATTTTATCCAATTTTTGGTGATTTTTCAAAGTCAAAACAGGGGAACCCGAATTCATTCTAACATTGTCTCACAAAATTCATTATATCTCATAATTTACAAATCCATTGCTTACACCGTTTATTCTATGAAAAACTAGACTCAATAAGCTTTAATTTCATATTTTATTCATCTTATAATTCGATTTCTACAATTTATGGTGATTTTTCGAAGTTAGTCTACTTCTGCTGTCCAATATTGTTTTAGTTCAAGATGTTTATTACCATTTTTCCTCTAAATTTCAAAGGTCATACAATTCAGTCCTTGCTCAATTAGCCCATCTATTAAGCTAATTTTTCTCAATTAACATTTTATTCCATCATTCTAAACTATTACACAATCTTTAAAAATCAGAATTTTAACACTAAACCTTAATTCACAACTTTTTCACAATTAGGTCCTAAAATCAATTTCTATTGAAATTACTTGATAAAATCATCAAACAACAAAATCAAAGCTTCAAATTCATTTTATTTCATCATAAACAGCTAACACTTATCAATGATAGCTTTTAATTTTGTTCATAAAATCAAAAACTAATGAATTAAACACTTGGACCTAATTGTAAAAGTCACAAAAACATAAAAATCTCAAAGAAAAGGGTAAGAATTGAACTCACATATGTCAAAGTATGAAAAGCCAGCAGCTTTCAGACCTCCCATGGCGTTTTTGCTGAAGAAAAATGATGATATCTCTAGATTTTTCAAATTTGTCTTGTTTTATATGTTTAATTTGTAAAATTTCCCATTTTGCCCTTGTTTCTCCTTGTCTTTTTTGCTGATTTTCTTGCCCAACCGTCCAGCCCATACAATTTGGGTCCAATTTCCTTTTAAATCCCTCCTTTTTAATCACTTAAACTATTTAATCACAATTTAATAAATTTCACACTATTTTCAATTTAGTCCTTTTTAATTAATTGACTAACCAAACGTTAAAATTTTCTAACGAAACTTTAATACTAACTTAATAACACTCCATAAATATTTATAAAAATATTTATGGCTCGGTTTATAAATCCGAGGTCTCGATACCTCGTTTTCAACCAAATTTACCTGATTAATTCTTTTAAAATCGCAAAATTCACTAATTAAAAACAATTCTTTTAAGTTCGCACTTGGCCTATAATTATTATTTGTTAAAATTTCTAAACATACTCGTCGGATTTAGTGATCTCGAATCACTGTTTCCGACACCACTGAAAAATTTGGCTGTTACAAAACCTTTGTTGAATTGTAGAGATTTATTTCAACTAGAAAAACCAACTTCCTACTTAGAGTGGGAGTAGGGTGGATGACATCCCTTAGTATTCCTATTAGGGTTGCTGTCTACTTCATATTCCATGACGGGTTTTTGGGCCTCTCTCACATCAGGTCCAATTATCAGTACTTCCTGAACCTTTTGACCTAAGACTTTGTAATCTGATCCTACCTGATTCTGTTTTTATATTTCTCAAAATAATTTTTAATATATTTATGTTAAATAATGTTCTCATCTCAATTTTACAACCAGTAAAATTATGATAATTTTGCCTTAGTAAAATTTCTGAAAAATTATATTTAATACTTCACAATTCAACTTGTTCACTATGATTGGATGGTTTATTTTAATTTTCAGGCTTTAAAATAACTCAAAAACATAAACTCATTCTCACGATCATTTGTAAGTAATCCATCTACATTTGCAAATGAATCATTGCATTTCTCATTTTTCATTTCCATTTTCATTTCCATTCCCATTTCCATTTTGAGAAAATCATATTCATTTCCAAATGATTTTGTTTCTCCATTTCGGAGAAAACCATAATCATTTCTGAATATTTTTCATTTCTCTATTTATATTCATTTTGTTCATTTTGATTCAAACACTCAATTCATTTCTGATTTCAACAAGTTAACGGAGGGACCAATTAGACATATGTAATTGAGGCTCAAATGATTTATAATTAAGTTTCAACTTTTCGCCTATTAATTATAAACTCATTTAGTCATAAAGTCGTTCCACTATAGTATCGTGACTGAACTCTCCCCAACAACGTACCATTACGAAAGCAACTACTCAGTGCTCTTCCAATGACCTTGTCATAAGTGTGTTACCCTCATAGGATTTCCTTAATCTCTTTGGGATAATATTTGTTCTCCCAATTTGATTCTATTTTATCTCATGGTAACCATTACATCTTCTCTCATGAAAAATCAATTACTATCAAATAGTAATCAAGTCATTCATCACAAAGATGAATGACTCGTGGCCATGTTTACTTTTCATCAACCATGAAATGCCAATGCGAGGATATAATTTTCCCATGTCTCGGTTATGAATTCCATTGTTGTGAATGACGTTATATACTATAAAAATCATACACCAAATGCACTAGCTTTCGATTTATTTTCTATTCAAACTTAAAGCTTTTACTTACATCAAAATGTATGAGTCATGCATACATAGTCCGTCATCCACTCAGGATTTAGCGATGTCACACTATGAATGTCACAAGTGAATAAATCCATAAACGATTTCAGGATCTATTCATCTTGGGTCCTGTCCAATTTACTGTCAGTCCAGTTAGTCACATCTATGTCTTTATCTTTTAAGAATCATCTGCTCAGATGCCCAAGATAAAGCATCTCTCCAATTGGACTTGATAGACGACATATTAGTTTTTCAATCGATTTGCTCAGTTTCAATTAAATTAAGAACATGTTTAGGTTCGTCTACTAATACAAGTTTTCTTTCTATATTAGGATCCGACCACATAATATCTCTTAGTATCGGTTTAAACATTAGACAACCATGAGCAATATTTTTTTCCATTTTTCTTTTCGTGCAAAAACCATATGTTGAAAATTATATAAAGTATATTAATGTAATAAATGAATTTGTTTTATTAACCAATCTGTTCGAAAAAGTACAAGTTTACAAACAAATATACTACACCTAGAACACCAAATCCAACACGTTTGCTGGTTGACTATTTTGGTGCATTTAATTTGCTTATAGTTTAATTTTTAAACTTGAAGTTGGTTATGGTTATGCTTGATTTTATTCTTAAACCTTGTTACTTTATTGGATATTTATGCACTTTGATGAGATAATCTAGAGAAGACCATATGGTAAGGAAAAGTCTATTTGGCATTTTTCCAAAAAGAGGGAGATCAAGATTGATAGCAAATATACTTTGTTCAAGTTGTTTTACGTTGTTGCTTACTAGATTTATGCATGATGATGATTTGATGATTCAAGGTGAAAAGGGGAGTTTTAAAGCATGAAAATTGATGAAGAACTTTCTTAAGGAGAGTTATAATCTAGTTCTCTTGTTTATGTGTGTTAATCATTTGTTGCATGGTTTTGTAGCAATGCTAAAAGGGGAGATTGTTAGAAACTTTGATTTCCTATTTCTATTGTTCCATGTCTTGTTCAAACAAAAGTAGAACAACATGTTTAAGGTAATCAAAGTATCTCTTGTATTGTTGGCAATTTTGACTCTTATACAAGTAATATTGGTTATTTATATTAAGCAGCAAGCGTAGGATGTGCTAGAAATGTTTTTATGAACAAGGAAACTAGATTTAAAAGAGTTAAAAGAAATTTTATACAACGACATAACTAAAGGAATTAAAAGAGTTAGACTTTGAATATGATTCTATCTTGCTTTCTTAAGGGATAAGGAGCTAATCAGATTGGGATTGACTTTAAATAGGAGACTATTTTGCTAAAGGGCTGATCAGATTTCCTTCAAGTAGGATTGATTTGTTGAAGACTACTGAGTTGAATAGAATTATACAAAAACCTATTTATAGGATGTTATATCGCATAGTGGTGTGCTTTTTGTGGGTGTTTTTTTAAAGAAATTTTAAAGCTGATTATCATGCGTTCAAACACCTTTTGCTCACGCAATTATTGGATACTTATTCTAGATTTTATTATGAGATTTTGAAGAGAGTGGTTGTGACAACTTGGATTCAACTTTGAGGCTGTAATTATTCTTCATTATAGGGCTAGATTAGGCTTAAGCAAGGGTGTAGCAAGGGGGCTGGTAGGCCCCCTTGAAATCTATAATTTTCCATTTAGGCCCTTTAAAATTTTTGAAATTTTAAATTAATAAAAGTAAAATTGCACTTTGCCCTCCCTAAAAATGATAAAAATTTAATCATTTAAAAAAATATAAAGATATAAGCTATTAAAATGGTGAATTTACAATTTTACTATCGTAAAAATTATAATTTAATTTTGGTCCCCCAAAAAATATCTGACTTCGCCCCTGGGCATAAGGCAATAGTTCTACTAGATAAATTGTTGAACAAAATCGTTCTCTGAGTGAGACTTCGTGTATGTAGGATTGGTAAATTCGAATTACCTTAACTAAGATCACTAGCATGTTTTTTATTTATTTTAGTTTTTGCTTTTTCATAAGATTTTTATCCTATTCTCTATTTCAATAGAAGATAGAACAAAATTATTTTGAACTATTGCAAATCAAAGTATTTTCACTCCCACTGATTTTTGATACTATCTAAAATACTCCTATTAACTCCTAAAGTTAAATACAAATAATTAAAGGTAAAAGTCAAAATTAAATTAAATTATCGAGTATTTAATAAAATATTTTTCTTAAATTAAATTTTTTACCAAAATATCTAATCATACGTGGAATATTCAATACGTAGAATATTTACTTACCATAAAAAAAGTAATAGTGTATAACTTTATTTTTTAAAAACAGCGGTAAATGTATTGGCGGCGAATGCAATCAAATGAGATTTACTCCTTATAAAACCGACAATAGTATTAGCTTTTTTTCTTTTGTATTTTTATAACTCAAACTAAATGTGAGAAGTAGAAGTGGTACAGCAAAATTTAATTTTGTTATTTGAATAAAAACTTTGCTTTAGTATATATAGGATGTTTCCACATTTATGAAAAGTTGCAATTACTAACATTACAAATTATGGAACGTGGATTTGAGAGTTTAGAAATGATGAATCTCAAGTGGCAAGAGTCGTCAAAAATGCTATCTTGTCGATGGAACCATAATCACCCCCTCCCTTTGGAAGTGATAGATCAGCAGAAGAACCATCGGATAGGAAAAGCCCAACCAAAAAAGGGCAGATGGTTGCTAGAGCAAGCCCATCGAGAGAAGATAAAGGTCAAATCAAGGCCACAAATTATTATTCCAAATCAAACCTCTTCATGTTGAAAAAACTATCGATGATCGTCAAAGGAGGTGGAAGTAAGGACGATGAGAACCACAGGGGTGGCATTTGCTCGCCATACTGCCAACCAACCGACTGCCTTGGACGAATGGAGGTTGCTAAAAACGGAAGCCAATTTGAAGGTGGGTTGGGGAGATTGGGCTTAACAAGTTAATCGGTGATAAATTGAATTAAATGTTTCAAAATTAAATACAAAATTTTATAACCATTATAATTTATTTGGTATATTAATATAAATTAAATATAGAATATAATTATATTGTTTGTAATTATAAATATATATTGATTTCGTAAATTATTTTTATTTTTTATAATAATAAAATATTTTATTTTAATTTTATTAAGGTTATATTTGATAAACTAAAAATTAAGTATTGAAAAAATAAGTATCAAAAATTGAAGTGTTGAATTTAAGTTATAAAATTTATTTGGTATATTATTTAAAATTAAATATTGAGTATAATTATATTATTTTATAAAGGATAATATAATCTTAAATAAAAATCATTGAATTTATTCTAGTAGGTTACAAGGAATAAGTTGGTTTTTACCTTTTTTTTTTGCAAAAAAAAAAATCTTTAGTAATTTTCATTCCCTTTAAAAAATTAATTTTCAATTCATTGAATATTTTCAATATTTTATCAAACATTGCCTAATATAATATTTTTTATTATTTATGATAATTGTTGACAAAAATAAAAAATATAATAAATTTTTTATTTATTTAAAAAATAAAGAGATAATTTATATTAAAATTTAAAATAAAATCAATTTAACATTTTAATATTAAATGTTAATTTTTTAAAAAAAAGTATATTTAATTATCTTGAAAGTTGTCGTTTTCAATATAATAAGTATTATCAAACACAACTTTATTTATTTCTCGAAACATAGCAAGATTACATTGGGACTTTACTTACATGACAAAATGTAAGTTTTATTAAGAATTACAGACATTGTTATAACCCCACATTTGTATCTATTATAAGCCAACAATAATTATACAACAAAGAGCGACGCTATAGCCACATTCGACATTCAAAACGACCACCATATTTATCACTAGTTCAATGGATGTTCTTGTTCTAGTTTTCGAGTTTCATCATGCTCGTAAAAACCCGAACCCGGTAGGGATGATGTTAGTGATGTTCAAGAGTCCAGCAACGGTGCTTCCGATGACTTGTAAGGTTGAAGACAATCCCCCGATGGATGCAAGGGAGGTGTTGCAATTGGAGAGCGGAGTTTTTACGGCTAAGTTGCAGTTGTTGATCAATGAAGGGACAAGGAATTGCAATGGATCTAATAATATGGAGAACATGCCAGATCCATTTGTGGTTGAACTCGAAACCACGTTTCCACCACACTGAAGTTGCACCAATGCATCTAAAACACATTTATACCAAATACATATATAACTCAGCATTTGTGATCATTTTTTCGGGAAAATATGATGATAGAAAAGTAGAAGCTTACTAGGGAAAGCTGGGGTTGCAGTGCCGTTTACACCCATGTTGCCATCGACAGTACAAAATACAGTCCCTTGGATCCTAATCAAGCCAAGGAGGCCGCTAATGAGTCCACCTAGTTGAGCTTCAGCAATTAGAGGTATCAATGCCATTGCAGCAAGCAAGAGACAAACCAACATAAGTGTTTTCAAGGCCATGAAGTTTTTGGTTAATTAACCGAGTTAATATCAATGAAAATGATCCACTCTTGCAGCTGTGATGTTCGACAACCCTAGTTATTTATAGGCAACTTAGAGGGCAAGTTGGTGCTAAAATCTTCCAC
This sequence comes from Gossypium hirsutum, assembly GCF_007990345.1. Classification (NCBI taxonomy): domain Eukaryota; kingdom Viridiplantae; phylum Streptophyta; class Magnoliopsida; order Malvales; family Malvaceae; genus Gossypium; species Gossypium hirsutum. Next base: position 96,589,370 of record NC_053433.1, on the reverse strand, counting down.
ACAAGTTGGGGACCTTCACCATCAGCACCATGCACGCCACCATTGTAGGCTTCACCTACGTGGGGGCTAAACCTTGCCCCCTAGACTTTGGCATAGCTTAACATTGTTGTTGGAAAAAAAAAAAACTCACTTAGAAAAGAAAAAGCAATTGAGAAGTGATTTGAGATTTTCTAATATTTGGCATTACTATGAAAAAAATACGGTGAGAAGATAAAATGGTAATAAAGTACATCATTTTTAAAAAATATATTGTTAGATTATAAATAATCTATATGTACTATTTTTAATTTTTAAATGAGTTGAATTTACGAATCAATCCAACATTAATTTAATTAGGAAAAAATTTTATAGTATATCTTAAAAAAAAATGAATATTATTATAAGAAAGTTTTTTTCTAATTCTAATCCTATATGGAATTTATAAAATATAATTTAAAAACAGAATAAATTTAAAAAAAAACTATATATATTAAGATTTAAACATAGTGTAGCAGCCAATTTTGACTCAGACCAGCAAACCAAAAATAAAACCTAAAATATAATAAATAAAATAAAAGTCCAATAGTCCATTTACAATGTTAAACAGCCTAAACCCAACAAGCCCAACAAGCCCAAAAGTTTAAAAACCCTAACTCAACTACCCAAAACATCTCAGCAACCCTAGCCCCAATCTTTTCAGCCGCCGCTCCTCACCAATGGCCACCACGCACGCCACCACCGGTACACGCCTCCTCGCACGCGTCTGGTCGCCCACTTCACCTACAAAACGAGACTAGCACGCAAACAAAAAGAAACAACAAACAAGAGGACAAAAATGATAGCAAACAAAAGAAACAACGAAGAAACAAACAAAATAGAAATAAGAACAAGCATGTATTCGGCTATAAAAGCCATTTTCATTCCCTTTATTTTTTTTACGCATATTAAGCAATCAAACAAAAAACGAACACTAGCAATCAAAGCAAAAAACATACAAAAAGGTTGATCTCTGATTTTATTTTCTTTATTTTCACTTCATTTTATTTCTTTAATATTTCTTTTCAATTTTAATACAAATCTGTTAAACAAAGTGGGCATAAAATGAATAAAGGGAAAGAGGAGAAGGGTGACTTACTGGATCCACCTCGTAGCCGCATCGTCGGAGCTCTCCTCTTCGTTCGGCGTGGTCGAGTTCAAAAGAGGGGGTTGAGCCCTTGTCTTTTGTTTTTTGGAGCAAATCTCCAATGCGTATAAAAAAGAAGGGCTAAAAGAGCCCATTTTGGTGTAACACCGGCCACCAAATGCGGTGGTGGCGCGGTGGACAGTCGACGGCACAAAGAGGGGGTTTAAAAACCTAACAGAAAAAAAGAAAAGTTTTTTTAAAATTTTCTTCAAAAATGGGCTGCAAATGAATTTAAAAAAAAAATTTGGGGCTTAAATATGTTGCATGAAACGACACCATTTCATTTCCTTCCCCATATGCCAAAACGGCGTCGTTTTGGGGAAGGGGCGGGTCGACCCGACCCGCATAGGCCAGGACCGCGTGTTTTGTAGCCTTGGGGCTATTTACGCGGTGAGTCCTTCCATATTTTCGTGGTGTTCAATCCAATCTCATTCCTTTTTAAAATTTTGCCCTCATAATTTCTCTGTTGCTACACTTAAATCCTACATTGAAACGCTGCGCATAGGGGATTAGGGTAATTGCCCAGTTGACCCCTGTTCTTTCGCGCGTATTTCAATCAAGTCCCTGGCAATTTTCTATTTTATGATTTATACCTTTTTTTATTTTGATTTTAATTTAGCCCTCACCCTTTTTTATTTCAAATTGTTTTATCATGTTATATTATATGTTTTATTTATTGCCCATTCAGATGTTATATTTTATTTAGTTTAAAACTTCATGTGTTACTTATAAGATTTGTCATATTGTTCATTTATTTATTTATCTCAAATTTATTTTATTTGTTTGTTTATTCCAAGTGTTATATGTCAATAATGTTAAATGTATATATGTTATTTATTTTATGTTCTCTTTTGTAAACTGTTCGCTTGTTTATATTTCTTTAATTTGCATGTTTATTTTAAGTCTTTCACATGATGTGTTAAATTGTGTTTTGTTTTATATATATTTTATATTATTTTATCTTATGTTGAAAATATTATTCATAGCAAATTATAAACCATCATATTTATACTTTAAGAGTACCATTTGCTTTTTTTTTTTTAAAATCGTCTTTTGCATTATTTATTTGAAATAAAATTTCATTAGTTTAAATTGTTTTCATATACCTTTCAAAATTCCATTTTTTTTAAAAAAATATTTTATTTATTATTCATTATAGGATTTTTATGTTACTCATGCTATGCTTTTATGTACACGTATGTATATTATATGTTCTAAAAAGTTATATATTATCTTTTCTTAAATTGCTTCATACATTATAGATTTTAAAAAAAAATTCATTTTTTACTTTATTTATTTTAAACTTGTCTATTAGCTTTTAAATAATTTTTATATTTTATTCAATTTGACTTGCTTTGTACTATTTATTTTTTAGATTGTTATATATGTTTTTGTTCCTTAATTGTTAATGTTAGCATGAGAATAATGTATGTGAGCCATTATCATCATTGTATGTACCATAAATTGTTCATTTGTATTGTCACATTATCGTCGTATGTTCGCATAATGTTATTCATGTATTAACGCCCACCCTCATTATTATATTGTATTTATGTCATTGCTTCATGAATTAAACCCCAATACGTTTATCCAATAAATCGCTTTATTTTAACCTAAACAAATACACGTCGTTCAAATATCGTATTCGTTACTATCCAAAAATGAAATTTTCCAAATAAGGCAATGTTTTGCATTTTGGAACATCGAGGAATTGTGCCCTAACTTACGGCGTTTCGATTTTTCTTGTTGTTTCTAAAATAGCAAATATCCTTTTCGAGTTTTAAAACGCACGAATTTCCAATTAAAATTAAAGACAAACTTGTGCTCGAGAGTTCATGGTATTGTGTCCTAACTTACAGGATGTGATACTCCGATATCTCGAGACAAGGAAATCTTTAATAATCATTTTGAGGTAATTCAAGAATTTTAAAATCGATGCTAATAAAAAGGATCGTATTTCAAACTCATTCCTGATTTTCAATTTTCGACATTAAAGACACTAACTAATCAATTTGGTACCAATTTTGGGCGTAGCGAGGGTGCTAATCCTTCCTCGCACGTAACCGACTCCCGAACCTGTTCTCTCAAGTTTTGTAAACCATAAACATCGTTTTAATAAACTAAAACGTTTTATTAAAGCAAAGGTGATCCGATTACACCTAATAAAGATCGCTGGCGACTCCCGTTTTAATTTCCACTTTCAAACAAAGTTGATTCCTGTTTTCAAAAAAAAAATGGTTTCGACAGCTTGGCGACTCCACTGGGGAATTCGAGAGTCAAGCCTTAAATTGATTAATTTTTTTCTTTTGTCGAAAATTGAAAATCGGTTTTAAATTTACTGCATTGCATGTTATCTGTTATTTTCGTGGTTTTCTTCATAATATGCTTACTTCAAGCGGTTTAATTTTTTGATGTATCTTTGCATATCACATCGCATTATTGGTCAATTTTACCCTCTTAAGTGGAAGTGAGAAACTACTCCTTCGTGAGGTCTTCACCTCCGTATAGGATAGTGGATCGCTTCCGAGATACATCCGTACCTGCGCCTTCGTGAGATTTTCATCTCCGTATAGCCGTAGGGGAATGTATTCCCCTGAATCAAACTCGATCCGTATGAGCCTATAATGGGTGAGGATCGAGGAATCTGCTGGTTCAGGTACCTTTACTTTAGAACCAAATTACATGTAATGAGCCCTAAGAGCCTACCTTAGGTAGAACTACACCAAACCCTAGTAGTTACCCGATTAGGTACTTAATTATTCTCTGTTTACTTTGAGTTCTATTATTTGTTTTAATACTGACTTGTTGTGTTTTGATGTTATTGCATGGCATCTCATCATCAAAGGGTGTTGATTCACGTTCCGTTACTAGATAGGAGAGTTTAGCATGGAAAAAGGATTTTTTGATAGAGTGGAGGATAATGCGACCGTCCGAGTGTGGTCCTAGAGAACGCAGCAAGAGAAAAGAGATAGTTTGACCGAGGGATATGAATCAGAGTTGTGGGATTTCACTCGTATTAGTGTGACTCAGAACGACCTGGAAGAATTAAGGGATATATGGAATAGTTGGAATGGCGAGGTCAAGCAACTTTTTTACTATAACTACGGCGACCTACCCTATCTGCTCGATGTAAAGGTGGACAAATTTCTGTTTCGAGCCCGTGCGCAATTTTTGAACCCCGCTTACAGTTGCTTCACCTTCGGAGGAGTCGATTTAGTACCTACTGTGGAGAAATACATGGCATTACTTAATTGCTCAAAGATTCAGGCCGACAGGGCTTATTCAAGACCTGTTAACGTCCCTCCCTTTTTAAAGAAATTGATGAATATCACGGGGATGAGCGAGCAATGGGTTGCAGCACGCATCAAGCAGAAAGGGAATAGTAAGTGTATTCCTTGGAGGAATTTGAGGGACTTGATCCTTGCACACCTAGATTCGAAGAAAAGGGTTGACGTTTTTGCCTTAAGCCTCTACGGTTTGATCATCTTTCCTAAGGCACTCGGACATATAGATGAAGCCGTCTCATATTTATTCAATCGAATTGATAAAGGTACCACACCCGTCCCGGTAATCCTAGCAGAAACTTTCAGATCCTTGAATGCATGTCGGAGAGTGAGCGAGGGAAGATTTATTGGTAGTGCACAGCTTCTTTTAGCTTAGTTCTATAGCCATTTTTTAAAGGTGGAGAAGGTCTCCTATCAGGTTTTCTCTAAGGATTATTCCCCATTAAAAGAATTGTGGCTACATCGAGGTGAGACGACATCTCAGAAGAGAAATGGATAACTATTCTCCAGAATTTGTGAGCCGAATATATTGAATGGAGGGCTCCGTGGTTGATCCCCGACGAGATCTTATATCGGTGCGGTGATTTTGACTGGGTCCCTCTAGCTGGAATATGAGGAGCCGTTGGATATGCTCCATTACTCGTGTTAAGGAAATATCGATCAAGGCAGTTTATACCGGCGACACAAAGGCTGGCACAATGCGAGTTCTCCTATAAAGACAACAATTATAAGAGGAGGGTTCGTGAGATATCGGATGCTTGGAACCAAACTCGAAGAATGAAAGGATTCACCACAGGCCCGATGACGACCCCCGAGTATGAATGGTGGTGGGGTAGGAGAGTCAACGACAACATCCCTAGGCCAAATCAAGGGAACACTCAATCGATAGAGGAGCATTTACGGGTCATCCCATCCGAGTTAGAGATCATTAAACAAGACTTTGAGAAAAAGAACTCGGAGTTAGGGAAGAAGATAGAGCAATTAGAGGAAGAGAAGATGAAGTTGGGCTTAAACGTCGATATCCACAAGCTAGAGGTCGAGAAATTGAAGAAGGGAAAGAATAAGGCCGAGGAAGATTTGGATAGTTTGAAAATCAATTACAAGAAGCTGCGTTTGTCAATAAGAACTACCGGTTTAGATAAAACGTCAGAGCAATGGCGTCAAGAGATTAAAGAGGAAAAGACTAGAGCCGACCATTGCGAGAAAAGGTTTCAAGATGCCCGAGTACGAGAGGACACTCTGAAAAAGAGTTTGTTAGAAAGCCAAAACGAAAAGGAGAAGCTACGAGCTCGGGTGGCTGAATTAGAAAGATCACTACATCAACATCGTAGCCGTAATTCGGTAATTGAGCTGAAGGCTAGTCTGAGCAGGATCGAAGAGTTGAAAGGGAAAGTAGAGAAACTCGAGACTGCGCTACGAGATAGCAAAATTCGAGTAGAACTTCTTGAGGCAAACAACGATCATTGCAGGGAACAGCTTCACCGCTCTCAAGACCAGATTAGAGATCGAGACTATGTCATGGGCGAAGCTGTGGCTCTGGTTCGAGAGGTAGCCGATCACTTGCAAACCTTGGCAGTTCAGGCTGATGTATTGAGCTTAAAGTACGATTCAGAATCAGATCAAGGTCGAAACCTAGCTTTGCTTCTTAGGAAAGTTAAGGCTTTGGGTATTAGGGCAAAGCCGTATATGTAATCATCCGTTCTATGTAAAGAAATTTTTCTTCTAGTGAAGTTCTTCTAATGAAATTGAATTAGAATCAACGCCTCTTTTTGCATTCATTCATTTGTATTACATTTCATCATATGCATTAAATTTCACGAAAAGACCCTGATTAAACAATATTATTTCAGTTAATCTGGAAACCAACAAGAATCAACCAACCGAACACAGCTACAATACCCGTCGTAAAACCAAAGCAATGAATCAGAGATTAGAAAGGATAGAACAAATGCAAAGGGATATGCAAGAGCAACTGGCTAAAATACAACAAGATATGAAGGAAAAAATGGAAGAATCCCAAAATAATCTGATAAGCCAGTTGGCGCAGTTGCTGGCTAAAGAACGCGAAAAAGGAAAGAACACTATAGGGAACGATAATGAAGACCCTATCTATCCTCCAGGCTTTACTCCGTAAACACTCAACCACAACCGGAGGTGCACCCACGAACGATACCTGTCACTATTAGGCCCCAGCAATACCAGGCCAATGCCTCGACACCAATAAATATTCCTATAGGTTCGGGCTCTAATCCCAGGGATAATCCAGCTAATCCATTTGTTCTGGACCTTGATGACGTGGCAGAAATGGAGAAAAGAAAAGTAGACCTGGCAAAACAACTCGATGATCAGTGTAAATGGCTTGAAGAAAAGTTCAAAGCAATGGAGACTGCCGATTACCGTGGCGGGATCAATGCTAAGAACTTAAGCTTGGTCCCAGATCTGGTGCTCCCACCAAAATTTAAAACCCCAGAGTTTGAAAAGTATAATGGGACGAGCTGCCCTGAAGCTCATATTACGATGTTCTATCGAAGGATGACAGGGTATGTCAACAATGATCAGCTATTGATCCACTATTTCCAAGATAGTCTGATCAGATCTGCGGCCAAGTGGTATAACCAGCTCAGCCGTGCCCAAATTGGTTCATGGAAGGACTTGGCTCAAGCTTTCATGAGACAATACGGTCATGAGACAGATATAGCACCCGACAGGATTACGTTACAAAACATGGAGAAGAATCCAAGTGAGAGCTTCAGGCAGTATGCCCAACGATGGAGGGAAATAGCGATGCAAGTCCAACCACCCTTCTTAGAGAAGGAAACGACCATACTTTTTATCAATACCATGAAGGCCCCATTCATTAACCACATGTTGGGAAGCGCTACGAAGAGCTTCTCAGACATAGTGATGTCTAGGGAGATGATAGAAAACGCGATAAAATGTGGGAAAATTGAAGCGGAAGAGAGTGCTAAGAGATCAGCTCCAAAAAGAAAAGAAAATGAGGTGAACAATGCGAGCATATACAATAAGGGTTATTCCAAGCCAGTCATAGTAAGCCAGTCGAGGGCAGTGACTACTAGCCATCAAGGCTCCGCAAGACAAGATTCCAACCCAAGACCTAACACGGAAAGAGTCCAATTCACGCCAATCCCAATGACGTATAGAGAGCTTTACCAGAATCTGTTCGATGTGCATGTGGTGTCTCTATTTTACCTGAAACCCATGCAACCTCCATTCCCTAAGTGGTATGACGCAAACGCTCAATGCGAATACCATGCAGGAATTCTAGGGTACACAATTGAGAACTGCACGGCCTTCAAGAAATTAGTCGAAAGGTTCATAAAGATGGGCATTGTGAAGTTCGATAATCCCACAGGACCTAATGTGGCAGGAGATCCGTTACCCAGTCATTCAGACAAAGGGGTAAACGCGATAGTTGAAAATGGAGGGAGGAGAACCAAGATGGATGTATCGGAGGTAAAGACTCCGTTGAGATGGGTTTGGAAGAAAATAGTGGAAAAAGGTTTACTTATACAAGATTTAGGGGAGAAGCCCGAAGGAGCAAAGTACTACTGTGAATTCCACGACAAGGAAGGGCATGAAATCCAAAAGTGTAATGAATTCAGGGCTCTGGTACAGAGATTGATAGAAAATAAAGAGATTGAATTCTTTGAGTATACTGAGGGCCCGAAGGGAGAAGATGTGTGCATGTCGGAGCAAGGGCCAACTAACAAAGTCCATGGGGTCAGTCACCCAGTGGTAATCATATCACGACCAAGAATCAGTGAAGTAGGAGTACCGACTGCGTCAAAGGTTATAATCCAAAAGCCCGTTGCTTTCCCTTATAAAGATAGCAAGAGTGTGCCTTAGAACTATGACTGTAACGTGACAATCCTGGGGGAGAGAACCCGATTGGCACTTCGGAGAAAGATCAAGACGAAGGTTTCTATACACGAAGTGGAAGGCGTTATACCCCGAATACAAAAGCAGAACCAGTTAAAGGAAAATCCGTGGTTGTTGAACAAAGAAAGGAAAAGACGATCAGACCTAAATCACCTGTCAATGAGCCTGTAACGGAAAAAGAGGCTAAGGAATTCTTAAAATTCCTGAAGCACAACGAGTATAGCGTTGTGGAGCAATTGCACAAATAGCCAGCTCGGATATCGGTACTAGCCTTGCTCTTGAGCTCAGAGACTCATCGCAGTGCATTGATGAAAGTTTTAAATGAAACATATGTTGCGGATGATATCTCTATCAACAAACTCGATCGTCTGGTCAATAACATCAGCGCGGATAATTTTATTTTCTTTAATGATGATGAAATACCACCGGGAGGCATGGGATCTACAAAGGTCCTGCACATCACCACTCGCTACAAGGGATACACGTTACCAGGTGTACTAATTGATAATAGATCAGCGTTGAATGTCCTGCCCTTGTCCATGCTAAATAGGTTGCCAGTGGATAGCTCCCACATGAAGGCATGTCAAAACGTCATGAGAGCATTCGACGGATTCGACGGTATTGAAAGAAAAGTGATGGGAAGAATCGAGATACCTCTCTTGATTGGCCCAAATACATACGAGGTGGACTTTTTGGTAATAGACATCAAGCCATCATACAATTGCCTGTTGGGGAGGCCGTGGATCCACTCAGGGGAAGCAGTGCCGTCGTCATTACATCAAAAATTGAAGTTGGTGACTAAGGGTAGATTGGTAACAATAAACATGGAAGAAGACATCATTGCATCTGTTACCAGTGACGCACCGTACATAGGCGCGGACGATGAGGCGATAGAATGTTCTTTTCAATCGCTAGAATTCATCAATACTACATTCATTGTCGAAGGGAACAAGAACCCAATGCCCAAAGTATCCAAAACTATGAGGATGGGCCTGCGATTGACGGTCAGCAAAGGAGCCCTACCAAGAAGAGGACTTAGAAAGTGCCTCTAAGGAAGGAGCGAGGTACCAATGCTAAGGGAAAAACGAGACCGCTTTGGCTTAGGATTTAAACCAAACGCGAAGTAAAAAAAGAAAAAGCCGGAGAAAAAGTAAGAAAGAAGAAGAGCACGTCTGCGCGGTGAGGAGGTCAAGTGGGAACCAATGACCTTTCCTAACATATCCAAAACATTTGTGTCAGGAGGAACTATTTACCCCGAACAGAAGATGACAAGAAATAAAATGGTTGAATAAATGTTGGGAAGTGGGTGCATTAACATCATATATGAAGAAAAAGCCGAAGAAGGGAATTTATCTGGAATTCGCCCTTATATCCCTGGAAGTGTTTTGAACAATTGGACCGCGGAGGAGATCCCTGTAACTTTTAGAATTAACTCAGAGTAATGTTCAAAACAAGCTTATTACTCTAAGCCTAGGGGCAATAAGAATCCTTTTATGAAATAGGCATATGTCCAAATATCGTTATTTCAATAAAAAAATACATTTTTGCGTATCATCTTGAGCAAATATTCTTTTATTCTTTCCACTTCATTCATAATCATACCACACAAATCAAATATTCTTAGATTCTTCTATTCTTTGGATTTTTTTCTTCATCCATAACAAGTCTCCAGATATCAATGATATGAGCAACGTTGCCACTGACTCAGAGACTCCTTTTGAGCAAGATTTGTGTATGGAAGACACTGAGGATTTTGAAGATGACCGAAATTGTAACTATCTCCTGATTTTTTAAGGATGGTAGAATAAGAAGAGAAACAAATCCTACCTTACAAAGAGTCGGTGGAAGTTGTTAGCTTAGGAGAAGGAAAAGAAGTGAAGATTGGGGCTAGTAGCACTGTAAAAACAAAGCGAGACCTCATCGAGTTACTCCCAGAATTCAAAGATGTCTTCGCATGGTCATATTAAGACATGCCCGGTTTGAACACTGACATCGTTATTCATCGACTCCCCATAAAAGAAGAATGCAGGCCAGTTCAACAAAAACTCTGGAGTATGAGACCTGATGTTTTGTTGAAGATAAAGGAAGAGGTCAAGAAGCAATTCGACGCTGGTTTCTTACAAGTGGTCAAGTACTCAGAATGGGTAGCCAACATAGTCCTAATTTCTAAGAAAGATGGGAAGGTACGAATGTGAATAGACTATCGAGATTTGAACAAAGCCAGCCCAAAAGACAACTTCCCGTTACCTCACATTGATACCTTAGTGGATAACACGGCAGGTTACTCACTTTTTTCCTTTATAAACGGCTTCTCAGGGTACAACCAGATAAAGATGCATCCTGAAGACATGGAAAAGACGACATTTGTAACCATGTGGGGGACGTTTTGTTATAAGGTGATGCCATTAGGACTGAAAAACGCAAGAGCAATATATCAAAGAGCCATGGTAACTTTGTTCCATGACATGATGCACAAGGAGATCGAAGTTTACGTCGATGATATGATTGCAAAATCCAAAATAGAGAAGGAGCATGTGCAAGTCCTAAGGAAACTATTCTTGAGGTTAAGGAAGTTCCAACTAAAGCTCAATCTTGCAAAAAGTACCTTCGGGGCCAGGTCAAGAAAGTTGTTGGGATTCGTAGTCAGCGAAAAGGGGATTGAGATTGACCCAGTTAAAGTCAAGGCCATACAAGAATTACCACCGCCACTTACTCAAAAAAAAGTTCGAGGTTTCCTAGGAAGACTGAATTACATTGCTCGGTTCATTTCACAATTGACAGAAAAATGCGACCCCATATTCCGTCCCCTTAAGAAACACAATCCAGGTGTATGAGATGAGGACTGTAAGAAAACTTTTGATAAGGTCAAGCATTATCTGTCCAATGCCCCAGTACTGGTGCCACCTTGCCCGGATAAACCACTGGTATTGTACTTGGCAGTGTTTGAAAATTCCATGGGATGCCTGCTAGGCCAACATGACGAGTCAGGAAGAAAAGAAAAAGCGATATACTATCTCAGCAAGAAATTCACTGAATGTGAGATAAGATATTTGTCGATCAAGAAGTAGTGTTGTGCTTTGATTTGGACAACCCGAAGACTGAGACAATACATGTTGTACCACACAACTTGGCTCATCTCAAAACTAAACCCTTTGAAGTACATGATGGAGTCAAATTCTTTGAACGGAAGAATGGCTCGTTGGCAAATTTTACTTTCTGAATTCGACATAGTCTACGTAAACCAAAAGGCTATAAAAGGGAGTACAATAATAGATTTTATAGCCAATAGAGCTCTAGAAGATTATGAGCCGTTGAGCTTTGACTTACCAAATTAGGATCTAATGTACATTGTAACCATGGAAGAAGACTCTCAAGAAGGCCACCCTTGGAAGTTGAAATTTAACGGAGTTTCCAATGCTGTGGGGAACGGAATCGGGGCAGTTTTGGTATCCCCAAACGAAGATCATTATCCTTTCACTAGTAAATTGGATTTTGATTGCACAAACAATATGGCCGAATACGAAGCATGTATCATGGGAATTCGTGCAGCCATAGAACGCAAGATCAAAGTGCTAGAGGTATATGGGGATTTTGCACTAGTGATCTATTAGCTTAAAGGTTAATGGGAGATAAGAGACCCTAAGTTGATCAATTACCGAAGGCTGGTTCTTGAGTTAATTGAGAAGTTTGACGATATCACTTTCTGCTACATCCCACGAGATGAAAACCAGATGGCTAATACCTTGGCAACCTTAACTTCTATGATCAAAGTAAACAAGCAAGAAGATATGAAGCCTATCCAGATGAGTATTTATGAGGCTCCGGCCCATTGCTGCAACATTAAAGAAGAAGAAGAGAAAGATGATCATCCTTGGTATCAGGATAGATTGCGATATGTGAGGAATCAAGAATACCCAGACTAAGCGACTGAGAATGATAAGAGGACATTAAGAAGGCTGGCCAGTGACTATGTCTTGGATGGAGAGATCCTGTATAAAAGAAGGAAGGATCAGGTACTCTTAAGATGTGTAGACGCCATCAAGGCTAAGCAAATCTTAGAAGAGGTTCACGAGGGTGTCTGCGGGACGCACGCTAATGGTTTCACAATGGCCAGACAGATCATGAGATTCGGATATTATTGGCCCACTATGGAAGGAGATTGCATCAATTATACCAAGAAGTGCCATAAATGCCAAATTTATGGAGATAAAATTCATGTACCTCCTTCACCTCTTCATGTTATGGGGCATAGATGTCATTGGGCCAATCTCACCGAAGTCATCTAATGGATATCGATTCATCTTTTTCGTCATAGATTATTTCACCAAATGGGTAGAGGCCACCTCTTACGCTAACGTCACAAAGTCAACAGTCAGTAAGTTCTTAAAGAAAGAAATCATATGTCGATATGGGATGCCTGAGAGGATCATATCAGACAATGCACTGAACTTGAACAACAGCACAATAGCAAGGGTCTGTAGCCAATTCAGGATCAAACACCACAATTCGTCACCATATTGCCCAAAGATGAATGGTGCGGTGGAAGCAACCAACAAGAACATCAAGAAAATCATAGGAAAAATGACTGAGACCTATAAAGATTGGCACGAGAAATTACCATTTGCCCTTTATGCCTACCGGACGTCAGTCAAAACCTTTACCGGGGCAACGCCTTTTTCTTTAGTTTATGGAATGGAGGTGGTTCTGCCTATTGAGGTTGAGATTCCATCTCTACGCATGCTATCAGAACTAAAGTTAGATGAAACAGAATGGATCCAGTCTCGATACGACCAGTTGAACTTAATTGAAGAAAATAGACTAAAAGCTATCCGTCATGGTCAAATGTATCAAAAGAGAATGATGTGGGCTTATAATAAGAAGGTTCGCCCTATAGAATTCCATGAAGGAGACCTTGTTTTGAAAAAGATCCACCCCATACAAAAGGACTTTAGAGGAAAATGGATGCCTAATTGGGAGAGACCTTATGTGGTAATTAAGGCTTTCTCTGGAGGAGCTCTGATTTTAACCGAGATAGATGGTAAAAGCCTGCCTAATCCCGTGAATTTAGATTCAATTAAGAGATACTTCACCTGAAAAAAAAACGGAGAGGCCAAGGCAAAAACCCGTAAAAGGGCACTTTGAGACCAAAGGGGTTTTGAATTGAAAATCCAGGAATGGGCAATTCAAATCGAAGTGGGGCATCTAGTAGTATTGTCTTCTCTGAATTAAAAAGAAGAAAGGATGCTACATTTTGAGGCGTCAACAAGGTACTCTTGGTCTTCCAAACACATATCAAGCTCAAAGGGTCCTCGAGAGGATTTGTGCAACGAAGCTCATGCTGCGATATCTGGAGCACCTATTCTTTTCTCATTCATTTTGTATTTTTTGGTAGAATGTGCTATATTGATTAATTCGTTAGTTCTCATTTTGTATCTTAGCAACTTTTCTATCTTGATTACCCTATTCATTTTGAGCTTTGCTCTAAAAAAAAATTCATCTTGTCTATTGTGATAATCTTTTTTGAGCGTCTTTCATTGAAATGATGATTAATAGACTAATAATATTCAAAAAGAGTTCTGCATATTACTCTGAATTGCTTCTAAACGATACAAGGACCTGAAACGGGACTAATTAGTTTGAGTTACCCAAATTCAAGGGTTGGAAACATTGGGGAAAGAATAGCCCAAATTATGATTATTTCTTCGGGTTTTCTACCTAAGGTACCAGCCGAAGAAAAGGACAGAGTACTACGTCATTGATGAATGACGAGTAATATCAAATTAAGCATTAAAAAATGACATTTTTCATTCATGCAAACATCATTTGTACACATCTAGCTAGGAGCATTCGATTCATTTTGATCATGACATCCTAATCATTTGCATAAATAGGCCCATGAAATAGATTCAACAGGTCACGTTCTCCAAAGAATGGTGCAATGGACCAAAGAAATCAAAATCCTGCACCCTTGAGGATACAGTGAGACAGATTGAAATCACCATGGCGAATCTTGTCTCCCTGAAGTTGCAGTAGAGCAAATTGAAGTCACAAATCTTATCTCCTTGAAGTTACAGAGGAGTATATTGAAGTTACAGATCTCATCTCCCTAAAGTGGCAGCGGAATAGATCGAAGAATAGCAAACCTTATCTCCCTGAGGTTGCGGTGGAGCAGGTTAAAAATACAAGTCTTATTTCCCTGAAGTTGCAGTGGAATAGATTGAAGATAGCAAATCTTATCTCTCTGAAGTTGCAGTAAAGCAGATTAAGGCTATAAGTCATATACTTCTGAAGTTGCAGTGGGTCGGATCAAATTTACCATGGCAAATATTATCTCTCTGAAGTTGCAGTAGAGCAGATTAAAGCCATTAACATTATCTCCCTGAAGATGCAGTGGAGTACTTTGAAATTACCAAGTCTTATCTCCTTGAAGTTGCAGTGGAATAGACTAAAAATAGCAAATCTTATCTCTCTGAAGTTGCAGTAGAGCAGATTAAGGCCATAAATCCTATACCTCTGAAGTTGCAGTAGGTCGAATCAAGTTACCATGATGAATCTTATCTCTCTGAAATTGCAGTGGAGCAGATTGAAGTCGCAAACCTTATCCCCCTGAAGATGCAGTGGGATAGAACGAAGCTATTAGAAGAAAAGAAGCGCCAAGAAGCCAAGATTCAGTGAGACTAGGCAAAATTGGCTCCTTTAAGGTCTTTGCTCCATTCTCGTTACACGACAATGAGCAAAGAGGGGCAGCTGTAGCAGCCAATTTTGGCCCAGACCAGCAAACCAAAAATAAAACCCAAAATACAATAAATAAAATAAAAGTCCAATAGTCTATTTACAATGTTAAACAGCCCAAACCCAACAAGCCCAACAAGCCCAAAAGTCTAGAAACCCTAACCCAACTACCCAAAACATCTCAACAACCCTAGCCCCCATCTTTTCAGCCGCCGCTCCTCACCAATGGCCACCACGCACACCACCACCAGTACACACCCCCTCGCACGCGTCTGGTCACCCACTTCACCTAAAAACGAGACTAGCACGCAAACAAAAAAAAACAACAAACAAGAGGACAAAAATGACAGCAAACAAAAGAAACAACGAAGAAACAGACAAAATAGAAATAAGAACAAGCATGTATTCGGCTATAAAAGCCATTTTCGTTCCCTTTGTTTTTTTTTACGCATATTAAGCAATCAAAAAAATAACGAACACTAGCAATCAAAGCAAAAAACACACAAAAAGGTTGATCTCCGATTTTATTTTCTTTATTTTCACTTCGTTTTATTTCTTTAATATTTGTTTTCAATTTTAATACAAATCTATTAAACAAAGTGGGCATAAAACGAATAAAGGGAAAGAGGAGAAGGGTGACTTATCGAATCCACCCCGTGGCCGCGTCGTTGGAGCTCTCCTCTCCGTTCGGCGTGGTCGAGTTCAAAAGGGGGGTTGAGCCCTTGTCTTTCGTTTTTTGGAGCAAATCTCCAATGCGTATAAAAAAGAAGGGCTAAAAGAGCCCATTTTAGTGTATCACCGGCCACCGAATGCGGTGGTGGCGTGGTGGTCAGTCGACAGCACAAAGAGGGGGTTTAAAACCCTAACAGAAAAAAAAAAGTTTTTTTAAAATTTTCTTCAAAAATGGGCTGCAAATGAATTTAAAAAAAATTTGGGGCTTAAATATGTTGCATGAAACGGCACCGTTTCATTTCCTTCCCCATACGCCAAAACGGCGTCATTTTGGGGAAAGGGTGGGTCGACCCGACCCGCATAGGCCAGTATCCGCATGTTTTGTAGCCTTGGGGCTATTTACGCGGTGAGTCCTTCCATATTTTCGTGGTGTTCAATTCAATCCCATTCCTTTTTAAAATTTTGCCCGCATAATTTCTCTGTTGCTACACTTAAATCCTACATTGAAACGTTGCACATAAGGGGTCAGGGCAATTGCCCAATTGACCCCTGTTCTTTCGGGCGTATTTCAATCCAGTCCCTGGCAGTTTTCTATTTTATGATTTATAACTTTTTTTTATTTTGATTTTAATTTAGCCCTCACCCTTTTTTTTATTTCAAATTGTTTTATCATGTTATATTATATGTTTTATTTATTGCCCATTCAGATGTTATATTTTATGTAGTTTAAAACTTCATGTGTTACTTATAAGATTTGTCATATTTTTCATTTATTTATTTATCTTAAATTTATTTTATTTGTTTGTTTATTCCAAGTGTTATATGTCAATAATGTTAAATATATATATATTATTTATTTTATGTTCTCTTTTGAAAATTGTTCGCTTGTTTATATTTCTTTAATTTGCATGTTTATTTTAAGTCTTTCACATGATGTGTTAAATTATGTTTTGTTTTATATATATTTTATATTATTTTATCTTATGTTGAAAACATTATTCATAGCAAATTATAAACCATCATATTTTTACTTTAAGAGTACCATTTGCTTTTTTTTTTAAATCGTCTTTTGCATTATTTATTTAAAATTTATTTCATTAGTTTAAATTGTCTTCATATACCTTTCAAAATTCCTTTTTTTTTTAAAAAAATATTTTATTTATTATTCATTATAGGATTTTTATGTTACTCATGCTATGCTTTTATGTACACGTATGTATATTATATGTTCTAAAAAGTTATTTATTATCTTTTCTTAAATTGCTTCATACATTATCGATTTAAAAAAAAAGTTCATTTTTTACTTTATTTATTTTAAACTTGTCTATTAACTTTTAAATAGTTTTTATATTTTTTTCAATTTGACTTACTTTGTACTATTTATTTTTTAGATTGTTATATATGTTTTTGTTCCTTAATTGTTAATGTTAGCATATGAATAATGTATGTGAGCCATTATCATCATTGTATGTACCATAAATTGTTCATTTGTATTGTCACATTATCGTCGTATGTTCGTATGATGTTATTCATGTATTAACGCTCACCCTCATTATTATATTGTATTTATGTCATTGCTTCATGAATTAAACCCCAATACGTTTATCCAATAAATCGCTTTATTTTAACCTAAACAAATACACGTCGTTCAAATATCGTATTCGTTACTATCCAAAAACGAAATTTTCCAAATAAGGCAATGTTTTTCATTTTGGAACATCGAGGAATTGTGCCCTAACTTACGAGGTTTCGATTTTTCTCGTTGTTTCTAAAACAGCAAATATCCTTTTCGAGTTTTAAAACACACGGATTTCCAATTAAAATTAAAGACAAACTTGTGCTCGAGAGTTCATGGTATTGTGTCCTAACTTACGGGATGTGATACTCCGATATCTCGAGACAAGGAAATCTTTAATAATCATTTTGAGCTAATTCAAGAATTTTAAAATTGATGCTAATAAAAAGGATCGTATTTCAAACTCATTCCCGATTTTCAATTTTCGACATTAAAGACACTAACTAATCAATTTGGTACCAATTTTGGGCGTAGCGAGAGTGCTAATCCTTCCTCGCACGTAACCGACTCCCGAACCTGTTCTCTCGAGTTTTGTAGACCATAAACATCGTTTTAATAAACTAAAACGTGTTATTAAAGCAAAGGTAATCCGATCACACCTAATAAAGATCGGTGGCGACTCCCGTTTTAATTTTTACTTTCAAACAAAGTCGATTTCTGTTTTAAAAAAAAATGGTTTCGACACATAGGACAATAAATTTTCTAGATCTTCAATTTTATTATCTCAATCAAAGCCTAAGTAATATTTTATACAACATTTTGTAAATATATTTTTCTACTAATATCATAGGTGCGCTATAATTTAACAGGTAATGAAAGTAATAAAAATATGTATGAAAATTAATTTTGAAGAAATATAAAATTGTTTTAAAATTCTTTAGAGAAAAGAATAAAATTACTTCATCTAATAGTATTATTATTTTAATAATTCTACAAATGTTTTAAAATTTAATTATTTAATGATATGGATTATCATCAAATATCAATGGAAAGTAAAAATTCTACAAGTAGGGTTAGAATGATAATAAGTGTCCCATTTTCTTTTTCATAATAATAAATTTAATTCTTAATATTCACTTTTTTCATTTTAGCACTGGTTCTATTTTGATTGCCCTCAACTTTCAAATTTTAGTCAAATTATTATTTTTTGCAAAGAAAATTTGACTAAGATTGTGGAATTTTAATGATATTGGTGCGGTAGCTCGCATGACAGTCCATGTGTACTATACATAAAATGTTTAAAAATTAAAAAAATTTCATAAAAATTACAAATTTTCGTATCACTATTGTTAAAATTTTAACAATCAAATCAATTTTTTAATTTAAAAAATAACAATTTAAATAAATTTTGAAGGTTGAAAACTAAATTAGCTTAAAAAGAAAAGAATTAAGGTTAAAGTGAAAGATAGAAATTAAATTTATTATTATACATTTATTTTTTAAATTTTAAAATATATCCTATAACGTACTTGTCATGATTTTAATAATGTTTTTAAAATTTTAGTTTACATAAATAATATTATATCAAATAATTTCCATTAATAGTATTGTTTTTTACAAAAAAAAATAATAATTACCCTTAATGATAGAACTATTGGAAAGTAAAATTTTCACAAACGGAATTAAAATGGTGATAAATTTATTATTCAAGAGACAATGGCGATATCTGAAACAAGGTTTCAGCTCATTTTTTTTGGTTGGGTTGCTTTTATTTAGCATTGAACATTTTCATTTCCTAGTGTACTTTACAGCTTTCCTTTATTGTTTGGAAACTGTGTTTTTTTTTTAATAATAATAAAATCCAGTTGTCCCATCCAAAAAAAATATATCCGAGGCATTTGTCATGTTAGTTATGAAAATTTTAACTTCAACAGATGGAACATAAATCCAAAATTGTTTCTACCCCTAACAAAATTACATCTTTAATAGCTTTTTTTTATTTAAATATATTTTTTTAATTTTTATGTTTGTTCTATAGTTTTTGTTCAGAATTTGTTGTTGTCTATTCTAACAATGTTTGAACTTGCATTTTCTCTAAAAATTGTAATACATATTACCATTCTACTTAATACTTATTGGTTATTTAAACCCATAATTTAAGAAAACTTAAAAAGAGAAAAAAAAAGCTTTGTTTAACTATGTGTATAATATATATATAAATCAACATAATAAACACACCATTCCTTGGCTTATGAGGACTCTCTATTCTATATGTAGTGAAGTTGCAGAAGCTAAGATAAGTTTGGCCTTTGTATCCTGATTGATTGAAAAAGTTTATAGATTGGTCCATGTGTAGCTATCATTTTTTCCTTTGAAATCTCTAGTTTTCCTTGTGGGTTAGGGCAGAATATTGAGATGGCGACAAGCATCGAATAAGTTGCTTAATTTGGCAATAATCTTAGTTTCAACCATTAGACTAAAGGGAAGCTAGCCAAGTGGTCCATTACAGAACCCCCCACTTGTGTTCCACTGCTTTGAAATGCGGATTCATGAAATATCATGGCCGCTAATGACACAAAATCCTATTGATTCTCCATATTTGATCAAGAGATAAGGAGTCAACGGTGGGCAGAGTGGCTCACATATAACCAATAGGATAGAACTCTGAATTTATGATTAGCCCTTTAGTACAAGATAAACAGAAATTCAATTATACTGAACCACATAAACAGGAATTCCAATGCATTGGCCAAATGGTACAACATGGACACCACATCTGTTCAAGCTTTTCTAAATTCTACCGCAACTAAGGCACAATGCATTGAAATTTACCCTTATTCTATAGAAACAAGACCATATTGTAAACAGAATTCTTGATAATACGCATTAACACCATCATCATCGGATAAGTTTCTCACTTAACGTACTTTGCAAACCACTCCAACATATCTTGATGAGCTTCATTAGCGCATGACACAGCTGTTGTATCATTGACATCGTATCTGACCGTCCATCCATGGGCACATTTAGGAAATATCTTCACAAAGCTATCAACCTGCAAGAGAAAGATATTGTTTTGTAACAAAGATGTTCCATACAGAACATTATTTAACATTAAGGGAACTCTGGTGAAGAGTATATGTAGCCAGACACAGGGTCACTTGCACCTCTTGGGTTGAAGGTAAAGAGGGAACCCAGAAAAAGCCATACTCAAAAGACCGAGTAATTGGCATAGTATTTTGACTAGTTGATAAGCGTGACTATTTGGCGTGCAAGGCAATAAGAGAAAAGGCACATGCGACTCTAATATGGTATTTAAGTCACAAACAAGTACAAAAGATGAGAAATGTGGGACTTATAACACCTCATCTCAATAGGAACCTAGCAAAATAAGCATAGGACAGGCTACTGAATGGAGCAAACAAGAAACATAACGTTGATATAAAGTTAAAGAAAATGCAACTTTTTACCAGTCTTTGGCTCATTCAATAAAGATAACAGACAGTATGACACCAGGCATTGGGCCTTCGTACCTCACTCACTTTTAATATCTCATCAAACTGTTTTACAAGTTCTGGGGGAGACAAATTGTCAATCTCAGCTCCCAATATCGCGATGGGCACCTTCACACCTGCAAGAATTTACACATAATAAAATATTACTAAGATAGACTTGCCCCTACCATAGCCACCACACAAAAGCCTGATAATGGGTGAAAATACTCTCTTAAGGAATCAACTAATAACTGCAACCAAACCCAAAACTTCAATTTTTGCATATCATAGACATAGTTTCATGATATAGTTAATGTGGAAAAACACTAAAGTAATCACCATACATGGCCGTGAGTTTCTCTTCTCAAGACAGTTGCATAATTTTGCTAATTGTCTTAGGACACCTAATATTCTGATAGTGAATTGATGGATAGTCATAAATTCACATTATAGAAAATAATTAAAAGTTTGAGAGGAAGTTTTTAATTCACAAATTAATACTGACTAAAAGTCATTTCACAACTCACTTCATCTTGAGAATAGAAGTTTTTTTCACCTTTGTGAATTAGAATTAAATCACCTTCTAAGGCAATGATCTAATCACTCTCAATGAACTAAGATCACTGCCACATAACATCATTCAATTTTTCTCAAGTTTGGTGATTTAATTACAATTTGTAGATCACCATGGTTTTACAGGTGCACCCTTTACCAAACACCACCTTATACTAAAAGAACAGACTCTTTTTTTACTAAAATTGTACAAACCCTTTCCTTTAAACTAGAATGACTCCTAATGCAAAAGCTTAAGCAAAACATTGTAGGAATTATAGAAATATATGAACTGTTGTCATCCCTTCAGTTAAGGGATTCTGTAAATATTCTTTTTATTACAATCCATTGTTTTAAGGGGTCATATATCCAAATATTAGTATCTTTCCTTTCCTAAATTAGAGACATAGTTTGTATATATAAAAGATGTAATATGTTCTATTGATAAAAGAAGAAAAGATGGAGAATTACTCTGATTTCTACATGGTATCAGATTAGGTTACGGTTTCTTTCCAACCTAGACCATGTCCGACACTTCTTCTACATCTCCTTCTCCTACTCCGGAGATTACTTCAAATCCAGAAAATTTTTCTGGTTCTGATGCTCAATCAGATTCGTCTAGTCTGACTATCACCTGCCATTGATTGAATGGCAACAATTTTCTTGAATGGTCCCAATCGGTTAATATTTTTCTCTTGGGTAGAGAAAGATTGGGCTATGTTACTGGTGAAATCAAGAAGCCTGCCGTGACTGACACTGGTTTTGCTAAGTGGATGCGTGACAATGATTAGGTTATGACTTGGCCCCTTAATTCCATAACCCTGAGTATAAGCAGAAACTTTCTTCTTTACACCACAGCCGCTGAAATCTGGAGTGCAGTCCGCGAAACCTACTCTAGCACTGATAACATTGCCAAATTGTATCATATTGAAGATCAAGCAGCCACCCTTAAGCAGGGAACCATGCCCGTCACTCTCTACTACAATACCCTTACCACTCTTTGGCAGCAATTAGATTTGTATACACAGCATGATTGGGCAGATCCAAGAAATGCTACCCTTTATCAGCAAATTGTCACTTAGCGAAGGCTTTTTCAATTTCTCCAAGGCTTAAACAAGGACTTAGACGAGGTTCGCGACAGGGTCCTGGCTATTTCTCCTCTTCCCTCTCTTCAAGAGGCTTTCTCTATGGTCAAGAAGGAAGAAAGCCGAAGGTGTGTGATGCTGCCTGATGAACCATATTCCACTCCTGAAGGATCTGTCTTACCGACCCATCAATCATCTCCCTCTTCCAAACGGGGGAGACCTTGGTGTGATCATTGCAAAAAGCCTGGCCACTCTAAGGAGAAGTGTTGGAAGCTTCATGGTAAGCCTCAGGACTAGAAGTCTAAGAACTCTTGAGATCATAAATCTAGCCTTGTCGCCGCCACATCTGTCACTAGCTTCACAAAAGAACAGATTGTTGAACTTCAAAAACTGTTTGGAAAGTTTCAAGGGTCTTGTAAGGGTAATCTGGTCATGAAAGAACCAGAAGGTAACCCTTCTTCTACAGCATTTTTCTCCTCCCAGTTCACTCCTAATTGGATCCTCGATTCTAGTGCTATAGATTATATAACTGGTAACAACGCCTTGTTTCGCAATTTTTTCCAAACCTTTGGTGAAGCTGTCAAAACGGCTGATGGTTCCTTGTGCAAAATAGAAGGACATGGCACTGTTGTTCTCAATGAACAGATTGCACTTAAAAATGTTCTCTTTGTACCAAATCTGGCTTGCAATCTCATTTTTGTTAGTAAACTTTCCATAGACTTGCATTGCTCGGCAATTTTTAATGATCTTGATTGTACTTTGCAGGCACTGAACTCGAAGAAGATGATTGGTAAGGCCAGCTTGCAAAATGGCCTCTATATCCTCCCTTCCTCTCCTAAAACCGAGATCTCCAAATCTTTCACCGCTTTTAAAAAAGTTGATACTGTTATGTTATGGCATTTTCATTTAGGCCATCCTAGTTTCCAATACCTTGCAAAATTGTTTCTTACTCTATTCATTAATAAAAGGCCAAATTCTTTTTCTTGCACAGTTTGTTCTCCTGCCAAACATACTAAATCATCTTATTTTCCTTCTACATACAAGCCTTCTCACCCTTTTGCTTTGATCCATGGTGATATTTGGGGTCCTTCTCGGGTGAAGAATGCTGATAATTGTAAGTGATTTATCACTTTCATTGATTATCACAGTAGGACAACTTGGACTTATTTGCTGAAAGATAAATCTGAAACTGCTGGTGTTTTTGCGCAATTTTATAACATGGTTCTCACTAAATTTGGGTCTAAAATCTAGCTCTTTAAATATGATAATGGCATTGAGTGATTTTTTCAGGGAAAAGGGCATAGTTCAGCTTAGTTCTTGTGTTGGAACCCCACAGCAAAATGGCATTGCTGAAAGAAAAAATAGGCACCTTCTTGAAGCTACTCGTTCTCTTCTGTTTACCACTAATGTTCCCAAATATTTGTGGGGGGAAGCCTTATTAATTGTCACATATTTAATCAACCGAATGCCTAGTAAGGTTTTAAAATTTCAAACATCTCAATCTATATTTTTGCAGCACTTTCCCAATTTTAAGCCTATCTCCTCCATCCTGCCACTTAAAATCTTTGGCTGCACTGTTTTTATCCAAAATATTCTCCTAATAAGTCCAAGTTAGATCCTAAGTCTTTAAAATGTGTACTAGTTGGATATTCTTCACATAAGAAGGGTTATAAATGCTATCATCCTCCTTCTAAACAATTTTTTACCACTATGGATATAACATTTAATGAGTAGGATCTCTATTTCACTCCAGCTGAAATTCAGAGGGAAACATAGAGTGATTTTCAGTCACATCAGGTATCTCTTCCTAATCTTCAACCTTTATAATTGCCACCATTTTCGCCTTTACTTGCAGATTTGTCACCCGTGACTACTCTCGTTGATTCTCCTGTAATACCTATCACTAATTCAACCACACCTACTTTAAATACCTTTCCTGAAAATACACCTACTCCCATTGAAAGTCTTCCAAAAACAACACCACCCAAATAGCTTCGTGTCTACACAAGAAAAAGAAAATATATCCCTGAGACTGTTTTGCACTTTGATTCTTGCCGAGAATTGGATTTGGGTCGAGCTACCGAAATGGAAGAAGAAATCAGTAAGTCCACTACTCTAGATGACTCCCCTATTGCTATTAGAAAAGGGGTTAGACAATGCACCAAGCATCCTATTGAAAAATTTTGCTGGTTATAATTCATTGATGCCTTCTTTTCAAGCATTTACAGCAACCTTGGATAAAGAACAGGTTCCCATAAGCATAGCTAATGCTCTAAAGGATCCAAAATGGAGAAGGATTGTTGAAGAGGAAATTTGTGCACTAGAGAAAAATGCTACTTGGACCGTTACAGACCTTCCTCAAGGAAAAATGGTTGTCGGCTGTAAATGGATCTTTCCTGTAAAGTATAACTCCAATGGCAGTATCTAACGATACAAAACTAGACTAGTGGCCAAGGGCTTTACGCAAACATATGGGATAGATTTCACAGAAACTTTTGCACCTGTGGCAAAGCTTAACACTGTTCGAGTACTCCTAAGTTTGGCTGTAAATTGCGATTGACAATTACACCAACTTGATGTAAAAAACGCATTTCTTAATGGCAAGCTAGAGGAAGAAGTCCATATGAAATTGCTACCTGGCTTAAAGTCTGTTGAAGGTAGCAACAAGGTTTGCAAGCTCAACAAGTCTCTATAAGGGTTAAAACAATCACTCAGAGCTTGGTCCGAGAGGTTCACTAAAGTCATTCTTAAAAACAGCTACAAGCAGTCTCTTGCCAATCATACTCTTTTCATCAAGGTAACTTCTACAAATAAGAAAGCTATCCTAATTGTGTACGTGGATGACATAATTCTTACTGGAGATGATGAGGAAGAGATTAGCAATTTGAAGAAGTTATTAAATAGGGAATTCGAAACCAAGGATTTGGGAAAGCTAAGGTATTTCCTAGGAATGGAGATAGCAAGATCAAAAGGACTTGTGATCAACCAAAGAAACTGGTTTTCTTGGTTGTAAGCCAGCTGATACACCAATGGACGCAAACTTGAGATTCAACAAAAAAGATGTGACCTTAGTAGATAGAGAGAAATTTCAAAGATTAGTTGAGAAACTAATTTACTTATCCTTAACAAGGCCAGATATAGCCTTTCCCGTAAATGTGATAAGTCAACACATGACTAATCCTACTGAAGAGCATATGGCAGCAGCAAATAGAATTCTCAAGTACTTGAAGAAAACTCCAGGACACGGCTTAATGTTTAAGAAGACACAAGACAGAACTGTTAAGATTTTTACAGACTCTAGTTGGGCCGGAGATCTCACTGAAAGAAGATTTTTGTTTGGGGTAACCTTACAACTTGGAGAAGTAAAAAACAATCTGTCGTTTCAAGAAGTAGTGCTGAAGCTGAATTTAGAGCACTAGCTTTGGGAATATGCAAAGGAATTTGGCTACTTAAATTACTAAAAGAACTTGGCACTAATCAGGAGGATTACTTTGAAGTTTTGTGTGATAATCAATCTGCCATTCAGATTGCCAAGAACCCAGTTCAACATGACCGAACAAAGCATGTTGAGATTGATAGGCATTTTATTGCTGACCAAGTCAACAAAAAGATAGCCATCCTTTCATACATTCCTTCAGAAGGACAGATTGCAGACATTCTTACTAAGGCTTTGCCAAAGCCTGTTTTCAATAAATTCGTATTATACAATGTATATGCTCTAGCTTGAGGGGGATTGTAGGAATTATAGAAATATATGAACTGTTGTCATCCCTTCAGTTAAGGGATTCTGTAAATATTCTCTTTATTACAATCCCTTATTTTAAGGGATTATATCTCCTAATATTAGTATCTTTCCTAACTTAGAGTTTCCTAAATTAGAGACATAGTTTGTATATATAAAAGATGTAATATGTTCTATTGATAAAAGAAGAAAAGATAGAGAATTACTCTAATTTCTACAAACATTCACAGAGAATTCAACCAGAAGTTCTGCCCCATAGCTTAGGGGACATCACCTTAAAGTCATTAAGCCCAAATCAATTTCTAATGAAAGGAACACATAATAACTGAAATATTCAAAAGAAAAAAAAAATTAAAACAAAACAAAACAAAACTAGAATCTTACTCTTGATATCGTCCACAGTCACAAATGAAGGATGCAACATCACAGCTGCTAGGATAAGGGCAACCTTTGCCAGTTCAACCACAACTTTAGCTGAGGTAATCAAAAGATATAGTTTTAGTCATCTAGTAATAAAGTGATTTCGCAGAATTAAATGAAAAGATACTATTATTGAAGTCATAAGTGCAGAACATGCATGTATACACATAGTAAATATCTGCTACGAAACCACTTTAAGTACAGTGCATAAATTAACACTCACCACCCCAACAGAAACCAGCAGCTCCAATTGATGAAACCCCTTTACTTTTCAAAGCATCAATTATGAGCGTTGCATCCTCAAAACCTTTATCCTAAACAAGCAATTAAAATGCATAAGGGCATAAAACTTCGAAAGCGATGCACATCAAGAATTAGATGCTTTTCAAGGTAAAATAGATATAGCCAAAAGGAAAAGTTACTGTAATAGTAAACGAAAGCAGAATGAACTGAAGAAATTCATAATCAAACCTACATCTAGTTATATAAGGGACTAAAGCCAATCTAGAAAATTAGAGAGTCCATAATACAATACAACTGGAATAAAAAAGGGAAAAAACAAAGATTGGAGAACATGTCTTTTATTATAAAAATTGATAACCAATTTCAGTTATTTGTCAAAAGGCCACTAACCGGTCCATGATCCTTTATCCAAGCAGGTAAAGGTCTATCAGGTTTATCACGGACCAAGGGTTCTCCATAAAAGAAGTCAGGAGCCACCACATAGAACCCAGCAGCTGCAACCTTGTCTGCGAGCTTTCTATAGAATCAAAAGCAACTTAAATTATGTCCCAGAAGCTGGTACAGTTCAACTCAATATGCTACATAGAAAAAACTACGTAATTAAATTAAATTAAATTGGTTCACACAACCACCCTATGACAGACTAACCATTACATCACAATCTCAAACAAATAATTCAACCGTGTCAAAAATTAGTTATAGGGATGCCAAATCTTAACTTGCTAAGCTGTAATTTTCAAAATGTTACAATCACAGGTTACCCCGTGTTTTAAGCCAAGAATAACTATTATTTAATAGGAGAAAACACCTTGGTACAAAAATTCATAAAGCTATTGAATAAAATGAAGCAAGATAAGTCATCTACTATAATTTTCCTTAGTATGTTACAATCATAGGTTATTAATCAAATTCTTAGGTGGTAATTTCATGGTGTGTCATGCTGACTATTGACCTTGGAAGCATATATATAAGAAGCTTTTCATGAGGCTAGTAACTGGGGTACATGTTTTGGATATGGGTGAGGACACTTTTTGATGGTAGTAACCTACCTGCTGAATTACCATTTATTTATGAACGGTTCCTTGATTAGCTTGGTGGAGAATTTCTTTTGCTATACAGACTTTCCAGATTGACAACCTGCTGGCTTTATACTAGAGTTGGCGGGGCAAAGGAAATTTGATTTGGGGTGTTTTAGTTAAGTTTAAGACAAGTTCCACTTTAGTTGTTTTCTATATTAGTGTTGTGTTTTAGTGGTTCGTTCTTTTTGCTCTTTGCTTATGCTAGCACTGTGACTAGCTTTGAACTTTTGTATTCCTTCTGAAATCTTAATAAACATCTTTTAACATCTCAATATTTATATGCATGTGCGAGAATCGAAAAATAACATCTTAAAGAGTAAAAACTCGACTTCCTAGTACTCATAGAAGAGATAATGAAGGCAAAACATCGGCAAAAAAGAAGCAGTTTCACTAGCAGAATTAGGCTTACCTCAAGTTTGGAGCCTCATATCCTGCAAAGCCATGAAAAAGAACAGTGATATTAACAGATGATCAAGACGATGGTAATCATTATCATGATACTGATGACAACAATATCTATACTTAATGGAACAGTGATAAGCAATTGCAAAACAATGCTCAATGAAAGTAAATGGTTAGTAATCCAAAATTATATTACAGATATAATACGATTATATCATAAACAATACAAAACCCAGAGATAATATGTTGAAAAACATCCATAATCAGTACAAAATTATATTAACCCCCAGCATCCTACTGAACTAGTTTCAGAGCCAATATTAGCTTAAATCGATAGTCAAATACAAAACCCATATATAATATATTGAAAAACAGACTGCAAAGTGAAAACAAATCCAAAAAAAAAAGAAAAAAAAGGAACCTTGAAGTTGCTGGATTCCTAAACAGACAAGTTGCTCACAAATTTCACACAAAACCCAAATCGAAAATGAGGGAAAACTCACATTAAAGACCGAAGCAGAAAGATAAAGGAAAGAAAAAATGAAGAGGCTGTGCATAAGTACCATAAACATCAGAGACAAGAAGAATAGTAAGGTTGGATTGAATAGAGCCAGAAACATAAGTGTTGAAGCCAGCAATTTTCTCAACATGACCAGCTCCACTTGCAGGGTCCAATGTTGGCGGGTTCGAACAGCACTGAGGACCTGACATTGTCTTTCCTCTCTTTTTTTTTTCTAACCAAAAAACACTCTCTCTCGCTTTGTTTGAACAAATAGTGCTTCTACTGTATAAAAACAAACACCAACAGTGAAGTTGGAAGAAGAAGACGGGATTTTCGAGAGGAATAATAAAAAGGCTTTATTTAAATAGAAATAGGTTATGTGTCACATTCCATGTCATTTTTTGGATAAACTAACATAAAATTTATAATTTAAGACTGATAGAAAACTTTTAAGAATCAATAATTTAAGGATTAATTTATGGGACAAAGAAATATTTAGTATTTAAATTTGATAAAAAAATTTATTTTGGTATTGAATTTTTTATCAATATTAAAATTAAAATTAAAATTTGATAATTTTCTTTAATTTAATCTTTAAATTTGGTTTCTATTAAGTTATGATTATGTAAAACTATAATTGTGCCACATCATTATTTGATTTTTTTTAAAAATTACAATTTCTTTATAAAATTTTAATCTTTTCATATTTTTTGGTTTATGTTATAGCGATTTATCATCATATCTTAATACAATCCAATTTCAAGGATTGAATTGAAAAAAATTATCAAGTTTCAAGATTAATATGAACCCAACAAGTTCAAGGATTGAATTAGAGGAAATTATCAACTTCAAAGACTAAATATTGCTTTATCACTTATTTTATTAGGTTAAAATATGCAATAAGTCCCTATACTATTCACAAATTTAAAATTTGGTATTTGTACTTTTATTTTCAGTCTCTTTATTTTTCAAATTTCAAATAAAGGTCCAATTGTTGCCTTTTTTTGTTAAATTTATTGATATGACATTTTGAAATAAAATAAATATTCACTTGGTAAATATATAACTAAAAAATTGATATTGTAATAAACCTGAATTTGACATAATAATTTTAACAATGCCAATAATTAAACATAAATTTTGTAATATAAAAAATAAAAGACTAAATTATGAAAGTTAGATATATTTATGGCACATTTTAACCTATTTATTAATAAAGCCTAATAAAAAATGTGGCATTGCTAATGTGGGGGACAACTAAAGCCTGGGGTGGGTAGAAATGATTGTCAGTCGAAGATAATAATTTTTGTCATATTCTAATGGGTAATTTACTAAAAAAGCCCTTTTATATCATTATTTACCGAAATAGTCTGTCTTTTTGATTATTTACCCGAAAGGGCCACTTTTCTTGAAAGTGTGTCCACGTCAGCGCGAAGTCAGGGGACGTGTCAACAAAACGCTCCCCTAGGGAAGCGTTTTTCCCCTTTTTTAAGGTTAGGGTTTTTTATTAGTTTAGGGTTAGGGTTTAATGGTTTAAGGTCTTTAGGGTTTAAGGTTTGAGTGTTTTTATGGGAAAATTAATTAAATTAAAATTAAGGGTTAATTAATTAAATTAACTATGAAATTAAAAAAATCAATTAAATTAGGGTTTAGGGTTTTTAGGGTTTATTAATTAAATTAACTATTAATTACGGAAAAAAGCTTCCACGTGGACGCTCTTTTGCTACAGTACTATCTGAAAAATAATTTTGAGAAGATGTTTCTGAATGAATAGTATCAAAAATGCTTTAACAAGGATGCACGGTCAGCAAAATTACGGAAAAAAGCTACCACGTGGATGCTCTTTTGCTACAGTAGTATCTGAAAAAATGATTTTGAGAAGATGTTTCTGAACAAAAAGTGTCAAAAATGCTTCAAGAATGATGCACTGTCAGCAAAATTACGGAAAAAAGCTCCTACGTGGATGCTCTTTTGCTACAGTGGTATCTGAAAAAATAAATTTGAGAAGATGTTTCTGAACAAATAATGTCAAAAACACTTCAAGAATGATACACTGTCAGCAAAATTACGGAAAAAAGCTCTTACGTAAACGCTCTTTTGCTACAGTAGTATTTGAAAAAGCCTTAGACTATAAATGAGACAAATTTCATTCTCAGGTTGCATAAGTTACAACAAGAGAAATTGATGCTAAAGTAAAATAGAAACTGAAGATGAGTGAACATATTAGTGTTGTTATTTACTATGATGGCGAGGTCCGTGACACCGAAAACGGCGTTGTTTTTTTATCGGAGAACGTAGCGCGACTGATTTTTATCCAGAACATAGATTTGACAGAACTTTGTAAAAAAATTAGGCGTAAAATCTTCGGAACAACGCCGATGAAAGTTTTGTCTATTAAGTATCAATTTTGTACTTCGGTTGATCCCGTGAGATATGACTCATTCGACATCGAAGGTCCTTGTAGCTTGGAGGCAATGGTGCAGACTCATCTTACTAGTGGATCACTCTATCTTAAGTTATATGTACAATTTTCATTGCCAAATGATGCATTTGTGACTTCAACATCTAATGTTGTTCGAGAGCAATACACGACCCCTGCCCGAAACTCCTTTAGTGGGTGGCAAAACACTAAAGCGTCCGTGTCTGGTAGCAGTATAGAATATACAACCCCTGCACGACACTCCGTTGGTGGATGGGACATGCACCTCGGTGGGTCGATGTTTGATACTGGAAATACATATTGGGGAATGGCATCAACTTCTAATGGTTGGCAATCCATATCAGATTGGGGACGTTATGAAACATCTAGAAGAAGGGATGATGTACTCCCTACGACATCAACCGGAGAGGGTACCTCGTTCATTGCAGATGATGGTGGGTCGGATGATGAGTCCGATGTGGATCCACCTCGAGAGCACGACCCAGATGGTGTAGAAGTTGGATTATTTTCAAAACTGAAGCCTATTCCAACCATACCTGAAGATGTTGAAGGGGGTTTAGATGAAGAATAAGAAGATCCGCGATTCAGGGCGTACTTCCTTTCAGCCCACATGCATAATGTCGATTTATCTCAAGATGATGCGTTGGAGTTTCCATATCTACACACAAAAGGTGTAACCGTACAAGTTCGTCATTAAATTCGAGTGAAATGGAAGTTGGTAGGGAGTTCTCTAATAAGAATAGGTTTCTTGGTGCATTGAAACAACATAGCATCATGAACGAGGGTATCTACATCGTGGTTAAATCCAAATATGATAAGTTTAAGGCCAAGTGTGCAGTACAAGACGGTACATGTTCAAGGAAAATCATGGCCTCATTGAGGAAAAAGACAGGCTTGTGGAAGATAAAAAAGTACAAAGGTCCGCATACATATGTTGGCGGTAAAGTATCACTAGGTGTTTAGGGTTTTTGAATAATACTGTTATTACACAATGGTGCATTATTTAACATACTTCGTTGATAGGTGTTTCACAAGATCATCCCAAGATGGATTCAGATATGTTAGCTAGCTTAATAATACCAACGGTGAAGGCGGATCTGAAGACTTCAATGCCAGTCTTAATTTCCAATATTTGTAGCCAATTGAAGTACACGCCCTCTTACCGCAAGGTTTGGATAGCTAAGCAGAAGGCGTTGGAAAAGATGCATGATAGGTGGGACGCTTCATATAATGAAGTGTGGCAGTGGTGTCAGGTGCTGGACAGATATGTCCTAGGTTGCATAACAGACCTTGAAACGACACCTGCGTACTACAATGATCGATTGCTCCGTGGATGCCAAGTGTTCAAGCGTCTGCTCTGGAGCTTTAAGTAATATCAGGGCGCATTTATATACTGCAAGCCTTTGGTACAAATTGACAGTACCTTTATGTATGCACTGCAGCAAAATTGACTTTTAGCGGCATTTTTTAAGCCTTTAGCGGCGCTTTTAAGCGCCTCTAAAACTATTTGTGGCGTTTTTACAAGAGCCGCAAAAAATGTAGCTATAGATAACGCTGCTAAAGTTTGCGGCGCTTATTTAAAAAAAAACACCGCTAAAGAGCATGACCTTTAGCGACGCTTTTGCCACAAACGCCGCTAAAAAGCATGACCTTTAGCAACACTTCTCCCACAAACACCGCTAAAGAACATGACCTTTAGTGGCACTTCTCTCACAAAC